>NC_057718.1:22295110-22355286 GCF_004010195.1 Chiloscyllium plagiosum | reverse complement strand
TTTGTATGCTTTCTTTTATTGGTCAGAGTATTGAGTACAGGAGTTGAGAGGTCATGTTGTGGCTGTACAGGACATTGGTTAGGCCACTGTTGGAATATTGTGTGCAATTCTGGTCTCCTTCCTATCGGAAAGATGTTGTGAAACTTGAAAGGTTTCAGAAAAGATTTACAAGGATGTTGCCAGGGTTGGAAGATCTGAACGATAGGGAGAGGCTGAACAGGCTGGGGCTGTTTTCCCTGGAGTGTCGGAGGCTGAGGGGTGACCTTATAGAGGTCATGATGGGCATGGATAGGGTAAATAGACAAGGTCTTTTCTGTGGGGTGGGGGAGTCAAGAACTAGAGGGCATTGGTTTAGGGTGAGAGGAGAAAAATATAAAAGGGATCTAACAAGCAACATTTTCTCGAGAGGGTGGTGCGTGTAATGAATGAGCTGCCAGAGGAAGTGGTGGAGGCTGGTACAATTGCAGCATTTAAAAGGCATATGGATGGGTATATGAGTAGGAAGTGTTTAGAGGGAAATTGGCAAATGGGACTAGATTAGGTTGGGATATCTGGTCGGCATGGGTTGGACTGAAGGATCTGTTTCCATGCT
Source organism: Chiloscyllium plagiosum (assembly GCF_004010195.1). NCBI lineage: Eukaryota > Metazoa > Chordata > Chondrichthyes > Orectolobiformes > Hemiscylliidae > Chiloscyllium > Chiloscyllium plagiosum. Next base: position 22,354,694 of record NC_057718.1, on the reverse strand, counting down.
GTACATTTCTCTACCTTATGGCTCTAATCTCTATAAGTTGAGCTGCCGTGCTTAACAGGACAATGGTGACATGCCAATTGGCTGATGTAACAAAAGCCCCTACATGGGGCTTCACTGGAATGAGCATGGAGTTTGAGTGCCATTGGCATTATTTGTACATAATAAAACTGACGGTGCTGCAGACTTGCAAATCTGAAACCCACTGCAAACAGAGCTCCTGTAAAAGATGGACTCACGGGTATGCTACACAAAGATAATAAAGTAATAAAAAGATATGCTGATAGGCTTGGATGAAGAATGCCCAAGTGTGCATAAACACCAGTATGGACTGGGTGGGCACTTAAGACAATTTCTCTGTGATACATTCTATGTAATTCATCATTGAAGTGCAGCCTCGTCTGACAGAGCTCCAGGGAAAGATCTTGCAAGTTTTTCTTCCAACAACAGATCCTGCAGAATGAGTCATTCCATGGTGATTAGGTTTTCCTCAGTACTGCAAGTTTTTTTTTCAGGGTTGAAAAAGCTGTCAGCTAATCCTTTCCCTCCAGCATATAAAGCGGAATTCCACAGTGGGAAATTCATGGGTGTGGTCTTCAGGTTATAGCTCAGCAATTCTCCTGAAACAGCATAGTCTCCATTGTAATCACAATTCAATAATGGGGGGAAGGCTTCCTGAGTATGAAAGGAGGAAAGAAATTATAACCTGCATAGGGACATAATTCGTCACTGCTCTTTTTGTTGTGCTGTGCCTTTTAATGAAGCACTTCTGTGCTAATGCCTGGATGTTCGAAAACTGCACCTTTTACTGCTGCTCATAGTTGCTGTTTGTTGGGATATGGGCAATGCACCGCTTTGAAACTACTGGAGACCACAATAATTGGGCAGAGTAAAACATATTCTGTATGTGGGTGGCACAGTGGCACAGTGATTAGCACTGCTGCCTCACAGTCCCAGAGACCTGGGTTCAATTCCTGCCTCAGGCGACTCTCTGTGTGGAGTTTGCACATTCTCGCTGTGTCTGCTTGGGCTTCCTCCGGGAGCTCTGGTTTTCTCCCATTGTCCAAAAATGTGCAGGTTAGGTGAATTGGCCATGATGAATTGCCCATAGTGTTAGGGGTAGGGGAATGGGTCAGGGTGGGTTGCTCTTCGGCGTGTCAGCGTGGACTTGTTGGGCCGAAGGGCCTGTTTCCACACTGTAAGTAATCTAATCTAAAGTTTACTGCATTACGGCAAACTATATGCAGGTTGCATAGCACTTCTATCCACTGCTCATGCTAGACGTCTCCCAGGTCTCTCAGACTGATATCATGCTTTCACATGGTGTAATCATGATAGGTGGTGTCAGTTTCCTATATAAACTCACATTTTTAAGGACAGAGAGAAAAGTGAAAGTCCTGTAATTAAGGGCAGGTGACATAATCAGGTAAATGTGCTTTGGTGTAATTTCTGGCCCTGCAGAAGCACAAATGTTGCCTTCTATTCTTCCACAAGAATAGAATAATAAATTAAAATAGTTTGAGAACAAACTAGAGTGACTCCCACTCTTCTCCAGTAACTGGGGCAGGAGGTCAACAAAACACCTGAGCAGCAACGTGAATGGCCACTTGCTGCTGTTTGTGCCATTTCTCTTGAGACTGCGTCACACTCCCATCAATGTTTACAGAAATCTAATTGGTGAAAAGGTGACCTACCTCGGGGAAAGTACAATGTTCATATTTCAATCTAAGAATAAAATATACAAAATTATTATTTGGAAGCATGTCTAATCTAAAAATATCCAATATGTGGTGATGCATGCCAAACTTCAACCTAGCATACATCAAATTCACACATATAATGCCAGATCTAAAACAGCTAAAATCTTCATTAAATGGATTCCTGTACATGAATTGTGAAAGAGCAAAGTTTGATGTTCATGATATGACTCTGCAAAAATTAGTTCATTTCTTCTCAAACCCAATTAACTGATTTTCATACAACAAATTCTGACTTTTTGTGACGTGCTGCTTTCATGATATTTCTGGTAGAAGACAACATAAGGGAGCTACCTGCAGTTTATAAAAAATCACTGCTGCACAACTTCTTTTGTACAGATACACATTTAGCACTGAACTTTTATAATAGTTCCATCTTGCCATGCATTCAATTAGGAAATCGCCTGCTACAGCACTCATGTTCAATTAGAGTTCATATTAATGATGGAATGGTAATCAAACTCATAGTTAGGTTGGATATTTGCACTGTATTTATTATGTGCTCTCATCTACAAGAATTACATGTTGCTAGATTTCTAAACTAGGCAGAATAGAACAAAGTTAAAGATATACTTGACTAAATAACATTTTATTGATTACAACACTACTTTATGGGATTTTTAATGCTGAATAGTATATAAGATAATACGAACACACATTAGTTACAATCAGTACATCATTAGCATGTTGATATTTTCTGGATGGCAAAAAATTAATTGGTTGGTTTGATTCTGTCACAAAACGTCTTGTCCAAGAGAAGTCTTGATTTTAGTCAGATTTTTGATTTCACCACTATGAATATGTATAAGACAGGCACAAAATGCAATTGACTGCATATGTACTTCAATCTCTCAACGCTGCATGTCAGCAAATTGACCAGCATGTATCATGTGTGCCAACATGGACTTGAACACAGTCTTGGCACAACCCCTTGGCTGAAGCGAGAAAAAATTACTTGACTCAAAGGGTTGTGAATCTTTGAAATTCTCTACACCAAAGAGTTTTGAGTGCCTCATATCATGTTTCAAGAAGGACCAAAGTCTTTAACAGAGGGAGCTTTATGAAGAAGGTGTTCACTCTGCAGACAACAATGGTAGACTAAGCTATTTCCTGTCCAAAATGGCCAATGATATAATAACTATGTGATTGGACTCTAAAAGTGACAGTTCATCATACCTACCAAGTACACAATACTTCATCAATGGAATGCAATTACGGCTGCCACAGACAGATTTTAAATTTCTTAGGGAATTAAAAGATCTGGGTGGAAAGTGGAGTTGAAGCCCAATATCAACCATTATTGTTATGAACAGTGAAGCAGATTCAACAGGAAGTATGATCCACCCCTGACCTTATCATTTGCATTTCTAAATGTTTCCTGCTTGCAAATGATTGTCCATCCCTTTTCTGTCTCTTTGGAATCACACCCCAATGAAATAGAAATGTTGGGTGAGGGTGAGACTTACTTTTCTCACCATGGGGTATGAGAAAAAAGCAACTAACAAGAAAAATGCAGATTCTGAAGAAGTTTTTAGCCAATGGTCTGATATATGAGATAAAAGGGCTACCTCACCACATCCACAGAAGCTTAAAATTTCAGGGTGAAATTTATTGTATATTTAATATGGAAATGTTCCATTTGAAGTGAACAGCTAAAAAGGTACTCATCAGCAGTACTTTAACTCAGTCATTTCCCATAGTTTAATTTCCTTCAAATATATTGCATCGTGAAATGGCAAGATTTCAATTGCTAAGCAAGCGTTTATGCTCATAAAGTAGCAAGACAATAAAATGCTGTTACTAAAGATTATTGAAAAAAACAGTCTTTTGGCTTGAATGTTAAAACAAACTTCCTTTTCCTGTATTTGAACAGAACTAAGTCCGTAATGTTATTCAAAAAGACCAGGAACATTCCCAGCATCAATTTTTTCATAAAAGCCATGAAAAGCATCCTAAAAATGCATCACAAGCAATAACTTGTGTTGGCAAGAGGGCAAATGGGAGATTGATTACTAAGTTTAAATAATTGGAGGGAAAGGAGTATAAATATAAAAATGTCTTGCCGAAACTACACTTATTTAGTTAAATCATCCCTGGAAATAGCTTTGGTTCTCCAACATGGGGAAAGATGTACTGGCATCCAGAGAAGATTCGCTAGGTTGATCCCAGGTATGGAAGGATTGTAATATGAGGAGAAGATGAGAAGGTCAAGCCTGTATTCATTGGAGTTTGAAAGAATGAGCAGAGAGTTTTTGGAGTGTGAAAAAATTCTCAGGTTTCTTCGTAGGGTAGATAGAGAAAGGTTTCTTCCCCTTGTGGGAAGCATAATCTTTGAGTAAGGGACCACCTACTTAAAAGGAGAGATAAGGAGGAATTTCTTCTCTCAGAGGGTCATGAATTGGTGAAATTGTTTCCCATGGAGGGCTGTCATGGTTGGGTCATTAAGTATTTTCAAAGCTGAGATGGAGAGATTTTTAATCAGTAAGGGAATCAAATGTGAAAAGGCAGGAATTTGAAGTTGAGGATAGCACGGTGGCTCAGTGGTTAGCACTGCTGCCTCACAGCACCACGGTCCCAGGTTTGATTCCAGCCTCGGGCGACTGTCCGTGTGGAGTTTGCACATTCTCCCTGTGTCTGCGTGGGTTTCCTCCCACAATCCGAAGATGTGCAGGTCAGGTGAATTGGCTATGCTAAATTGCCCATAGTATTAAGTGTATTAGGTGGGTAGCTCTTCAAAGGGTCAGTGTTGACTGGTTGGGGTGAAGGGCCTATTTCCACACTGTAGGGAATCTAATCTAATCTAATCTAGATCAACCATGATAAAATGGTGGAGCAGACTCATTGATCCAAATGGCCTTGTTCTACTCCTATGTTTTATGCTGAAAATGTGTTGCTGGAAAAGCGCAGCAGGTCAGGCAGCATCCAGGGAACATCTCCTGTTCCCTGGATGCTGCCTGACCTGCTGCGCTTTTCCAGCAACACATTTTCAGCTCTGATCTCCAGCATCTGCAGCCCTCACTTTCTCCTATGTTTTATGGTCTTTTAAAGAGATCCACTCTGTAATAGGCTTCAAGGAGTCATGAAAGAGTAAGGAGGTTCTGACATTGTTATTTTTTTTGGCCTGTCTGCCAAGGTCAGGGTTGAGATCTGGAAATCAACAAGTAGGGATTTTGTGACGCAGTGGGCCACTGGAAATGAATGGGTTTTGAGTAAGTTACAATCCTTATCGCTCAGAGTTAGAACTCCAACATGCTACACGACTGCACTATTCCCTTTTGCCATGAACTTGTTTTACACATTACTTCCATTATTTCTATACTGAGCATACATCCAAGCAATAAAAAATAACTCATTTGAAATGTGATTGCTGATTGAAAATCATAAGTAGAAGTATGGGGCGACCTGGGTGCCTTCTCACAAAGTAAGTTCCAACATTAACCATAGATGAGGCGTGCTAAAATACAAGCTGCAAATGCTACGTAATGAATTCTACGGCTAGTTTGTACAAGCAGTTCAGGGATCACTGAAATATTTGTTTTGTTTATCTTCATCATGAATTTCTGCATAAGTATACAAAATATTTTAGGAAGTTAATTGTATTTTGTTTTTTAGAAATCATCAGAACATAGCACTAACATTATTTAGTTTATGATAGAAATGTTATGAATATAACTAACATCAATCGCCCCAGTATATCAATGTATGGAGAGCAGTAAAGGATTCGCTTGGGATTTTTTTTGCTTTCTACTTTTGGTATATTAAAAACAGAATCATGATTAGAAAAGGTTAATTGAAATGCCAGTTTAATAAGTGACAAGTTGGTGTTTTTACATGCAGAAAATTGAAGTGAAATGTAATTGCGTTGACAGATTTCCATGACCTTCCTTTGAAGGATATTTTAATTGAAGCATTGCCACATTTAAATTAATTTCACAAATTACAATTTCAAATCCTAATTCCGTAACTCAATTCTCCAAATTCTTTATTGCCAAGAATGAAAATCCCATACTTTATACTGAGCTGGCATGAAAAAAGTTCAGGCCTGGGGCAGACCAGTCATGATCTTGTTGAAAAGCAGGGAAAGCTTGAGAAGGCTGAATGCCCTATTTCTGCTCCAGATCTTATATTCTTAATACTTCCCAGCTTATATATCCAATACAACTTAAAATAATAAATGATAATGCTGTGATAAAAAGAAGTCTGTGTAAACTTATTATCTGATGTGCATTGCTGTTTGTATCTCATTATTGAAAACAACATTTAGGAGATTAAGAAATGGATCACAGAGATCTGTCATTTTGTACATGATGAAAACAACTTATTTTGTAGTCTACACATAGAAAAGGGTCAATTCAGATTCATTGTTCCAAGAAATGCTTTGCAACACTTTGCAATTTAGATGTCACTCTATTCGCTTGCTCGTATAACATTTTGGTTACAGACAATCTTATTTCACTGGCTGTGAAAGCTGTATTTGGCTGAACAAGCATTCCAAGTAATTAACAGCAGCTATAAGCACCTCCTGAGCTTGCGTAATTATAAGAGATGTAGCTGTTCTTGTTTCAGTAGATTCAAAAGATGATGATATCCTTGCCAACAGTGATAGTGCTTACATTACTGGGCTAGAAATCCAAAAACTAAAAATGCTCACAGAATGACAGTTCAAATCCTATCATGGTAGTTTGAGAATTTAAGTCCAGTGTCAAGTAAAAGATATGGAACAAAAAATTGGGCATCATGAAGCTGTTTGACTGTAGTACAAATACAGCTGCTAACATATATTCTCCAGAAGAAAACCTCTCATTATTGTCACACCAATACAATAATTCTTAACTGCCCCCTGAATTGCCCACCAAGTCATTCTAAGGGGACTGAGGATAGTAATTGCTGGCTTTTCCAGTGATACCAAGATCCTGAGAATGAAATATATGAAAAACACTGAAAATTTCAAATGCATTTAATTTGGTTCAAGTGTTGATAATGATACCCCAATATGGCCTGCAGACTTCACACCTTTACTCAAATAAAAGCAAAAATACTGTGGTTGCTGGAAATCTGAAGTAAATGTGGGTAAATGTTAAGAATCTCTGCAAGTCTGGCAGTATTTGTGAACCACTTATTCATTCTGAAGAAGGCTTAAATTTGCTTCTCTCTCCACAGTTACTGCCAGACCTGTGGAGTTTCTCCAGCACTTTCTGTTTTAAATTTCACATTTTCCCTCATTTTTGAAAACTGCGAAGGTGAAAGGCTCATGGAATGAACTCTGTACTTTACATCAAATTAAATACAAACAAAAGCTTTTGTTTCATCGAACTTTATATCATCTGTTATAATTTTACCTCCTATCAAAAGTTACAATTTAGAATGTGGCACACAAAATTTGCAATGGTCAGAGTATTGCGTATTGATGTCCTACTGAAACAAACAGTATAATCAGACTGGCAGCTTTGATGAGGCTAAAGAATGCTGGCTATGTGACAAGAAAATTTAGAATGCATGCATTTCTATAACGCATGTTTCATTAATGTGAATTTGCTGTAATGTGATTGACGAATTGGGGATACTGTTTCTAAAGTGCAAATTTTTAAAATATGTGTTGGCTGTAATACAATTACACCAACAACATTTTAAGTGCTGTTTCTAAAGCAGAATTTTTCTATAATGTGGGGTTTCACAAGAAGGCAACCATTGTGTGAAAGAAGAACTATAACAAATGAAAGCTAAAACAAATGAAAGCTAAAACACCGGCACGGTGGCACAGCGGTTAGCACTGCTGCCTCACGGCGCCAGAGACCCGGGTTCAATTCCCGCCTCAGGTGACTGACTGTGTGGAGTTTGCACGTTCTCCCCGTGTCTGCGTGGGTTTCCTCCGGGTGCTCCGGTTTCCTCCCACAGTCCAAAGATGTGCAGGTCAGGTGAATTGGCCATGCTAAATTGCCCGTAGTGTTAGGTAAGGGGTAAATGTAGGGGTATGGGTGGGTTGCGCTTCGGCGGGTCGGTGTGAATTGTTGGGCCGAAGGGCCTGTTTCCACACTGTAAGTAATCTAATCTAATAATCCAGTAATCAAATTCTGAATTAAACCGATCACTATGAAGAAGTGCAAATGAAGGAAACAAGGTCTACAGAACAAGTCAGAGAAAATGAAATTGCAAATTCACCATGAATAGTCTTTTGAATACCTTTGTAGCAACTGCTGAAAAAGCAGTATTTATGGAAGCTCTGGTCTGCTCTTCCAGTTAATGAATAGTTTCCTCAAAATGGCACGGAGGAAAACTCAGTTTGAGCCCGAAAACAGGTTTCAGGTGGACATTGGGAATGACCCCCAAGTCTGAAGGAATAAGTTCATGGCAAATCTAATGCTGGGGCTTGAGCCTCATTATCATTGAAACAACAGACTGATGGCATCTCACTAGAGAAGCAGCCCTTGAAGACTGGGCCACTGCATCATAGGCAGTAGTGCTCGGTTAAGTGTTCAAAGGGGATTGGTGAGTCAGAGGGACATAACCAGGAAGAAAGCGTCAACCAGGAGAGGAGGGAGATTATTAAAGGAGGGAGGGGACCTCGGAGCTAGCAGGTACACAGCCAGAGTGCTCTGGATAATGGGTCAGAATTTGGTATCAAAACAAAAGCAAGCCAAAGCCAATGAACTAAAGGGTGAAGGTCAGATCTAACTGCCTTATCACTGCAAACTCTGGCCCAATTAATCCAATAATTGAGACAGTGATTAACTAAGAATGGCAATCAAGATATAATGGTGAGCGTAGCTGCCTTCCAAGCAATCCAGCCAGGTTCAGTTCTTGCCCTTCAGAAGTTTTGAGTTTTAAAATGTTCATCAGAAATGCTAAATGAAAAGCGAATTTGATCAATTGTCATAAAATACCTTGTAGTAGTATCCCTGCCACTGCAGTATGTTATGCAGAGGTGTGGCATAACATGCCTGAAGAGGTTAATTAAAAACAATCAGCTCCTGGCTGGTATGAGCATCTTGAGTGTGTTTGAACCTACATCAATCCAGGTAAGGATTTGATAAAGAGGCTTTGAAGAGTCAGAATCTGAGCCATTCGTCAAAAAATACCAGTACAGTTCATCCATATATTTAAAGTACAAAACAAAACCGATGGCAAAAAATCCATGTCATGCAAACTTATGATAATATCATAATTGACTTGACAATTTATTTATTGTTTGAGTCATAGCGTCATAAAACACAGAAACAGACCCTTCGGTCCAACTCAACAGCACCGACCTGACATCCCAATCTGACATAGTTCCATTTGCCAGCATTTGGCCCATAACCCGCTAAACCCTTCCTATTCATATACTGATCTAGATGCCTTTAAACATTGTAATTGCATCGTCCTCCACCACTTCCGCTGACAGCTCGCTCCATACAAATACCATCCTCTGCATGAAAAGGTTACCCCTAGGTCTCTTTTGAAATTTCTTCTTTCGCCTTAAATGTATGTCCTTTGGTTTTTAGATTACATCCCCTACAGTGTGGAAACAGGCCCTTCGGCCCAACAAGTCCACACCAACACCCAGACCCATTCCCATGACTAATGCACCTAACACTACAGGCAATTTAGTGTGGCCAATTCACCTAACCTGCACATCTTTGGACTGTGGCAGGAAACCAGTACACCCAAAGGAAACCCACACAGGCATGGGGAGAACGTGCAAACTCCACACATATAGTTGCTCAAGGCTGGAATCAAACCTGGGACCCTGGTGCTGTGAGGCACATTGCTAACCACTGAGCCACCGTGCCCCCATTCTTGGGAAAAATACCTTGGCTTCACTCCCTATCAATGTCCTTCAAGATTTTATAAAGCACACAAATGGCAGGCAATGAACATATCCAGAAAATGACAATCTAATCACCGCCCCTTGACTTGGAATGGTGTTACAATAATTGAATCCTCTACTATCAACATTCTTGGGTTACCATTGACCAGAAACTTAACTGGACTCATCAATAAACACAGTTGCTACAAGAGCAGCTCAGAGACAGCGACTAACTCACTTCAGAATAACATGACATCTACAAACATGATGACATCTATCTTCCTCAGGAAATGATGACTGCTATCAAGACCAATGTCACTTTCACTAACATATCACCATTATAAACATATAGAAGGGAGAATGTAGACAATGTAAGCATCTCCTCTTGTTTACTAACTTTATATTCAGCCTTAAAGGTAGATAGCAAGAAACTTCATTATCTTGATTAAAAGTATTTTAATATTAACTATAAACATTAAAGCACCTCATTAAACAGAGTTAAAATGTACGCTAATGACAAAGACTGACTGAGAAAAAAGCTCCAATGTTTAAACAGAATAAAGTCACAAGTACCTATTTTCCCATATCAAATACCTACTGCAATTCAAGACAGATGAAAAGCAGAAAATAACATGACAGTCATCTAAACACATTTTGGAATTTGAAATAAATTTTCTATTTTAACAATGGCCTTAAATTGTCATAATAAAAACAAAACCATCAGCCTTTATAGTTATTACAATTGTAAAGCTGTTACAACATCGAACTATGCAAATTTTTCCATTATGAGAAAATTAACTACCAACTCTTAAAAAAATAAAGCTAGTTCATACTATTTCAGCAAATCCTATGTACACTGACCAAGCTTTACTTTGTTGCCTGTAAATAAAAAAAATTGCAAGAAATATTTGTATCTTTTATTTCCTAGTTTTCTGTCAATCAGAATTATTTATTCTAATTAGTTGTTTAAACTGTTGTGTCTTTGACTCCAACAATCACTACTATAGAGTCATAGAGATGTACAGCACGGAAACAGACACTTCTCGTCCAACTCGTCCATGACGACCAGATATCTTAACCTAACCTAGTTGCAATTGCCAGCCCATATCCCTCTACACCTTTCCTATTCATATGCCCATCCAGAGGCCTTTCAAAGCTGCAATTGTACCCGTCTCCACCACTTCATCTGGAAGCTCATTCCATGCATGCACAACCCACTGCATGAAAAAGTTGTCCCTTAGGTCCCTTTTATATCTTTCCCCTCTCACCTTAAACCTATGCCCTCCAGTTTTGGACTCCCCGACTCCAGGGAAAAGACTTTGTCTATTTATCCTATCCATGCCCATCATGATTTTATAAGCCCATCCTTCCAATGGGAAGGAGACCAGAATTGCATGCAATATTCCAACAGTGGCCTAACCAATGTCTTGTACAGCGCAACATGACCGCCCAAATCCTGTACTCAATACTCTGACCAATAAAGGAAAGCATACCAAACACTTTGTTCACCATCCTATCTACCTGCGACTCCACTTTCAAGGAGCTATGAACCTGCACTCCAAGGTCTCTTTGTTCAGTAACACTCCCTAGGACCTTACCATTAAGTGTATAAGTCCTGCTAAGATTTGCTTTCCCAAAATACAGCACCTTGCATTTATCTGAATTAAACTCCATCTGCCACTTCTCAGCCCATTGGCCCAACTGGTCATGATCCTGTTGTAATCTGCTCTTTGCTGTCCACTACACCTCCAATTTTTGGTGTCATCTGCAAATTTACAAACCTCTAGGAGGTCATCCCTCAGTATCTGTTTCTCCAGGGATAAAACCCCAGCTTATTCACTCTCTCCCTGGAGCTCAAACCCTCCAGTCCTGCAACATCTTTCTAAATCCTTTCTGCATCCGCTCAAGTTGTATCCAAATGGCTCGTTCTCCCTGTATTCCATGAGATCTAACCCTGCTAACTAGTCTCCCATGGGGAACCCTGTCGAACACTTTACTGAGTCCATATAGATCACATCCCACTGCTCTGCCCTCATCAATCCTCTTTGTTACTTCTTCAAAAAACTCAATCAATTTCATAAGACATGATTTCCCATGCACAAAGCCATACTGAATATCCCTAATCAGACGTTGCCTTTCCAAATACATGTACATCCTGTCCCTCAGGATTCCCTCCAACAAGTTGCCCACCACCGATGTCAGGCTCACCGGTCTATAGTTTCCTGGCTTTTCCTTACCACCTTTCTTAAATAGTGGTACCACGTTAGCCAACCTCCAGTCTTCTGACACCTCACCCATGACTATCGATGATACAAATGACTGAGATCAGAATGAAATTAACATTGAGAAACATGAAATGAACACCATAAAGATTGCTAGATCATGACAGGAGGCTACTGAGTAAGTGCATGGGCCATGGTGTTCGAGGCAATGTGCTAGCATGGATGGAAGCTTGGCTCTCTGGAAGAAAGCAGAGAGTGGGGATAATATGCTCCTTTTCAGGGTGGCAGCCAGTGACAAGTGGTGTTATGCAAGGCTCAATGTTGGGACCACAATTTTTCACTTTATACATTAGATGAAGGAACTGAGGGCACTCTGGCTAGGTTTGCAGATGATATAAAGATAGATAGAGGGACAAGTAGCATTGAGGAGGTGGGGAGGCTGCAGAAGGATTTGGACAGGTTAGGAGATGGGCACAAAAGTAACAGATAGAGTACAATGTGCGAAAGTGTGAGGTTATGCACCTTGATAGGAGGAATAGAGGCATGGGCTATTTTCTAAATGGGGGAGAAAATTTAGAAGTCTGAAGTGCAAAGAGACTTGGGAATTCTGTCCAGGATTCCCAGTAAACTTGCAGGTTGAGTCAGTAGTTAGGAAGGCAAATGCAATAATGGCATTTATTTCAAGACGACTTGAACACAAAAGCAGGGATATTCTTCTGAGGCTCTATAAGGCTCTGGCCAAACCACGTATGGGGTATTGTGTGCAGTTTTGAGCCCCATCTCTCAGGAAGGATATAGGACATTCATGAGAATTCCGAAGGATGAAAAGCTTAACATGTGAAAAATGTTTGAGGACTCTTGGTCTATACTCAATAGAGTTTAGAATGATGAGGGGTGATCTAATTGAAACTTACAGAATACTGAATGGCATGGACAGAGTGGATGTTGGGATGATGTTTCCATTGGTAAGAAAGACTAGGAATCAAGGGCACAGCCTTAGTGTAAAGGGAAGAACTTTTAGAACAGAGATAAGGAGAAACCTCTTCAGCCAGAGAGTCATGAATCTATATAATTCACTGACACTGAAGGCTGTAGAGGCCAGGTCATTGAGCATGTTTAAGGCTGAGTTAGATAGGTTCTTCATTGTAAAAGGGGCTTAAAGGTTACATTGAGAAAGTTGGAGAATCGGGTTGAGAATCTTATCAGCCATGATTGAATGGCAGAGCAGTCTCTATGGGCTGGATGGCCTAATCTCTGCTCCTATGTCTTATGGTCCTATCATTATTGGTAGATTTCATAAAGGTGAATGGTAAGCATTCTCACTTGATCATTGATTGCAAAATCCAAGACAAGGCCACCTAAAATGAAGAGAACATATTGCTATAAAAAACATAAGTCTGGAATTGAAGTTAGACAAAGAGGATCTGAATTTTTCCTTAATTACTGTGGTATAAACTGGGTAGAGTAGGAATATTGGTCAAAGTGCCATTCTGACATTTTTCTGCCACATTGCCTCACTCCAGGGATTTTCCACCAGACCTAATGTCAAAACAAAATCTGCATAAAAGGACTGACCTATTAAGAAAATACACCAATGACATAAACTGGCCTAGAATTTTCTGGAGTGGGGTCTGCTGAATTAGATATTTTCTCTTGCTCGAGTGATTTTTTTTTAAAATTTGCAAGGTTCTGAATGCAAAAGGGCAACATTGCAACAGTGATTTTGGCAAATGACAGTGACCTACAGTATATTTCTTTAAGCAGTGAGATTTGCAGATGGTGGAAGGAAATGGGGAACATTGAGAGGAAAAGAGGTTGAACTCAAGTAAAATCAAATACAAAACTCAGGTACAGAAATATTCAATTGAGTGAGGGAGTCAAAAAAGTAGAGAAAGAAGAAATAAGCCAAAGATTTTAAATGTACAACATTAAAGATCTCTTAACTATTTACTACCTCTAGGCTGGTGGACATGGTTTAAATTGTTTTCTCTTTAGACAGGAGAGAGTGAGTGCAACATTTGTTCAGGAAATAAATCATCTCAGTAAAAATGTACTTACACTATTGAATATTCTATATGCCAAGTTTAACAAACTGATGCTGCATCTTCATGACATATATGGGGATGTTGAGAGTGAGTTGCTCTTTCCACAGACAAATGGTTCAGTGATACATATCATCTGGCAATTTGTGGTCATTCACAATTTACACAGTATCTCTTTCTTAGACAGGCTGCAACATAGAGTTGTGCGGCATGGAAACACCCTTCATCCAACTCATCCGCGCTGACCAGACATCCCAATCTGACCTAGTCCCATTTGCCAGCATTTGGTCCACATCGCTCTAAACCCATCCTGTTTATATTCCCAATCAGATGCCTTTTAAATGTTGTAATTGTACCAGCCTCCACCACTTCTTCTTACAGCTCATTCCATGCACACACCACCCTCTGCATGAAAAAGCTTCCACTGAGGCCCTTTTTAAATTTTTCCCTCCTCACCCTAAACCTATGCCCTCTCATTTTGGACTCCCTTATCCTGGGAAAAAGACCTTGGCTATTCACCCTATCCATGCCCCTCATGATTTTACAAACCTCTAGGAGGTCATCCCTCAGTATCTGTTTCTCCAGGGATAAAACCCCAGCTTATTCACTCTCTCCCTGGAGCTCAAACCCTCCAGTCCTGCAACATCTTTCTAAATCCTTTCTGCATCCGCTCAAGTTTAACAACAACCTTCTGATAGAAAGGCGACCAGAGTTGTATGCAGTTTTCTAGAAGTGGCCTCACTCATGTCCTGCATAGCCACAACATGACACCCCAACTCATATACTCAATATTTGGACTAATGAAGGCTGACTAGAACTCTACATAATACTCCTGAAGAGACCTCATCAATATCTTGTACAACCTTAACATCACGTTCCCAACTCTTATACTCAAAGTTTAGATCAGAGTGGTGCTGGAAACACACAACAGGTCAGGCAGCATCCGAGGAGCAGGAAAGTCGATGTTTCGGGCAAAAGCCCTTCATCAGACACCTGATGAAGGGCTTTTGCCTGAAACATCAATTTTCCTGCTCCTCGGATGCTACCCGACCTGCTGTGCTTTTCCGGCACCACTCTGATCTAAACTCAGGTTTCCAGCATCTGCAGTCCTCACTTTTTTCTCCTATACTCAAAGATCTGAGCAATGCTCAACACCTTTTTAACCACCCTGTCAACCAGTGATGCAAATTTCAAGGAATTATGTACCCGAACCCCAGACCTTCCTCTTCCACAACACTACCAGGGCCCTACCATTAATTGTATAAATCCTGACCTTGTTTGTTTTACCAAAATGCAATACCTCGCATTTATCCAAATGAAATTCCATCTGCCATTCCTTGGGATTTTTCTATCTTTATACATTTTAAGAGGTCCAGCATCCCCTCTTCTGTAACAGAAACTCTTTTCAAGACGTCAATATTTATTTCCCCAAGTTCCCTAGCTTCCATATCCTTCCCCATATTCATTCTGTATCTATGGTTTCACACATAGACAGCCATATTGATTTTCAAAGGTCCCATTCTCTCCCTAGTTAATCTTTTGCCCTTAATGATTTCATGGAATCTCTTTGGATTCCTAAACTCTACTTGCCACAGCTATCTCATGTTCCCTTTTTGTCCTCCTGATTTCCCTCGTAAGTACAGTCTTCGTACCTCTTCTCGGGATTCAATCGATCCCAGCTGTTTATACCTGATGTATACCTTCTAAGAGACAAGATGGCAGTGGAATAGAATGCTTCTGCCAGAGCTCATCTGATCCATACGTTCGTATTTTCTTTTCTCTTTTCTTTTCTCCTTTTGTCTATTTTTCTCTTCTCTTCTCACCCTCTGACTACCTGAACTGGAACTCCTGGCTTGGTGCCTCAGATCTCTCAGACTTGAAACTCCTGGCCTCAGCACAGACCCAGCCAGGCCTCCTCTCAGCCAAGTGTGGCATCCTCCTGGCCCAGTGTGGTGATTTCCCATGCGGCCCAGCAAGGTGGTCTTCGGGCAGTACGTGGTGTCCTCTCAGCCTGGCATGCTCTCAGTGTGGACTTCCAGTTGCGGGAGGTGGGGGGACTAGATGTCAACATGGACTAGGTTTGAAAACCGTTTCTATGTACTTTTTTCTCCATTTTATAATTTAGTTCTAAAATTTGCAATGCTGGACAATTGTTTTACTTCTACATTTTTCCATAAATTTCACTGGAAAAGCTGTACCAAGGGGCTTTTGTAGCTAAGCTGGCACCATACACAGCGACTTGTACTTATCATTTTATTCATTTGAGTACCCGTGACAATAAAATTAATTCTAATTCTAATTCTTCTTTTCCTTGACCAGCACCTCAATTTCTTGAGTCATCCCGCATTCCTTACACCCACCAGGCATGTATTCACACCAACAGGAATATACTGTCTCTGAACTCTCGTTACCTCATTTTTAAAGTCCTCTCACTTCCCAACCATCCTGTGAATGGCCTCTCCCGATCAACTTTTGAAAGATCCTGTCTAATACTGTCAAAATTGGCCTTACTCTAATTCAGAACTTTAACTTTTTCATCAGTACTATCCTTTTGCATAACTATTTAAAAACTAATAGAATTATGATGGCTGGCTACAAAGTGCTCCCCCACTGACACCTCAGCCATTTGCCCTGCTTTACTTTCCAACAGAAGGTTCCACTGCTCCTTCTCTTGTTGGTACATCTAAATACTGAATAAGAAAGATTTCTTGTATATACTTAACAAATTCTGCCCCATCCAAGCCCTTAATACTATGACAGCTGAAAATGTGTTGCTGGAAAAGCGCAGCAGGTCAGGCAGCATCCAAGGAACATTTCAAGTCTGAGAATCGGCGTTTCGGGCATAAGCCCTTCTCCTGTTCCTTGGATGCTGCCTGACCTGCTGCGCTTTTCCAGCAAAACATTTTCAGCTCTGATCTCCAGCATCTGCAGTCCTCACTTTCTCTTAATACTATGACAGTCCAACTGTATGTTTGGAAAGTTAAAATGCCCTACCATTACAACATCACTTTTCTTATGGATATCTGAGGTCTGCTTACATATTTGCTTCTGAATATCCTGCTTTGGGGGGCCAATATTACAATCCTAACAAGTTGATCAACCCTTTCTTAGTTTTAAGTTCTATCCATATAACTTGACGTGACAATCACCCAGGAATATCCTCCCGAAGTACAGTTGTAATATTCTCCGTAACCAAAAACATCATTCCCCCTCCTCTCATGCCTCCATTTCTATCTTTCCTGCAGCATCTAGGCCCTGAAACATTAAGTTGCCAGTCTGGTCCATCCCTGAGACATATTTCTATCATAGCTACAATATCTCAGTCCCATACTCCCAACCATGCCCTAAGTTCATTTGCCCAACCTGTGAGGCCTCTAGCATTTAAGTAGATGCATTCAAATTCTCTGCCACGGTTTTGTCTTCCTTTATTATTCGACTTGCTCCCCTTATTTACTGTACCAACCTCAGCTTCTTCTCTTTTGTTACTATTGCTTTGGTTCCCACCCTCCCTTATTAGTTTAAAGCCTCCAAAGTAGCACTAGTAAATTTCCCCACAAGCAAATTGGTCCCCTTCTAACTCAGGTGGAACACGATCCTCTTAAACAGGTCATTAATAGCCCTGAAAAGTTCACAATGTTCCAAAAGTGTGAATGCTTTCCCCCTGCACAGCTCCTCATCCACGTATTCATCTGCTCTATCCTCAATCAATCATAGCAAGCATCATTATTATTTGATGCAGACACAGAGTGTGTAGAATTCCTGTTGTGTCCTGCTGGAAAATATGACAATGAGGAAGCTCTTAGGCAGCATCTTTGAGCCATATTTCTAGGTGGTCAGGACAACTCCAGAATCAATTGTAAATGGCAAACAAGACCCAATTCTGGCATTCCCACTGCCACTCCAGACACTGACAATTTTGGCTAGCATCCATAGGAGTACAAGTAATGAGTCCATATCCGGCATTTCCAACTAGGCCAGTTCCATTATGGGGGTAGGAACATTTCAAGGAACATTTCACAAATCTTCAGAAGAGTTGTGACCATAATCCAGATTCAAGAATCCTTTGAATGATTCATTCATAAGGTCTTAATAAAACTCCTTGAGCCACATTCATAGGAACTCATACTCTTGATGCTAACTCAGTGCCAATTCATGTTCCTTCCATGCCCATTTACCCATATGCAGATTGGTACATAAGTAACCAGTCACAAAGTACAATGGTAAATGTGAACTGATGAAAAAAAAAGCAATTAGAAACATTCTTTGAAAAGACTGTTCCGACAAACTTACAAAAATGTCAGTCAGAAAGCCTTTAAACTGTCAAAAACTGATATTTCAAACACTTCATACCTCTTCTGTTTGTATAAATAAACGTTCAAGTACTAACAAGAGATCACAGAAAAGAATAACTTATTACAACCATTTAAAGATACCAATCAAGCAACATCAACAACTCACTTCGTTTGTCAAAATAGAATCCCTGCGGAACTCATGGTTTTATTTCTCTGGGTTCTCAGCCAAGCGTGTGTAATGTAGACAGGACCATTTGGGTTTCTACCCAGCCTTAAGTGGGAGGTAAGAGGGGGTGTGAGGGAGTGTGAGTGATGAGGGCTGAAGGGGCCAAAATACTTTTATCACAATTAGGACAAATCCCAGAAAACAAAAGCGACTCCTCTAATCAGTCCACTTCAGTATTCCTACCCTGATGGTTGCTAAGGATCTGTTTCCAGAGTTGGCCCAACTCCATCCCATACCCACCTACACAGAGTGAGAATCAAATGATTCTAATCTGAGAAACGTCTACCTTATTGCAGCCTTAATTCAAACAAGGACAAAAGAGCTGAATTCTAGAGGTGAGGTGAGAGTGGCAGCTCTTGACATCGAATGAAATGTGGCATCAAGGAGCCCCAGCAAAATTGGAATCAATGGGTATCTGGGGAAAACTCTCCACTGGTTGCTGTCCTACCTGGCAAATAGGAAGATGGTTGTGATTATTGGAAGTCAATCATCCAAGGCCTAGGACATCTCTGCAGGAGTTCACAGCATACTGGCCCAAGCCCAACAATCTTCAGCTACTTCACCTTCCCTCCATCATGAGGTCAGAAGTGGGAAGGTTCCCTGATTATTGTACAATTTTCAGTACCATTCACGACTCCTCAGATTTGGAAGCAGTCTATATTTAAATGCAACATGATCTGGACAATACCCAAAGTTGTGCTGATGAGTGGCAAGAAACATTCATGTCCCACAAATGCCAGGCAATGGCTATCACCAACAAGGAATGACCCAACCACTGCTCCTTGTTATTCAATGCTGTTACCATCACAGAAACTCCCACAGTCAACATCATGAGGGTTACCATTGAGTAGAAATTCAACTGGACTCGCCACATAAACACAGTGGCTACAACAGCAGGTCAGAGACTAGAAATATGGTGGCAAATAACTCATTTGCTAACTCCCCAAAGACTTTTAAACATTCACAAGGCACATGTCAGGAGTTTGATGACATATACCTCATTTGCCTGGATGGGTTCAACTCCACCACAACTCAAGAAGCTTGACACCATCCAGCACAAAGCAGCCCACTCGACTGGTACCACATCCACAAGCATCTACTCCCTCCACCACCAACACTCAGTAGCAGCTGTGTGCTATCTACAAGAAGCACTGCAGAAATTCACCAAAGATCCTCAGACAGCACCTTCCAAACCCTCGATCACTTCCATCAAGAAGGACAGGGGCAGCAGATACATGTAATTTCCCCTCCAAGCCACTTGCACCCTAACTTGGAAACATATCACAGTTCCTTCATTGTCACTGAGTCAAAATCCTGGAATTCCCTCCCTACGGTCATTGTGGATCCACCCACAGCACATGGACCACAGAGATTGAAGAAGGCAGCTCACCACCACCTTCTCAAGGCAACTACAGTGGAGCAATAAATACTGGCCCGCCAACTACACCTACATCCATTATTTCAGTTCAGTAAGGACAAAAACCTCTACATTTTTTGAAATTTTGTCTTAACAAAGCAGCTTGGAGCAAATTACTGCAGGTGCTAGAATCTGTACTGAAAACAAAAATTGTTGGAAATCACAACGGCTCAGGCAGTGTCCGTGGAGAGACAGCAAGCTAACATTTTGAATGTGGATGACTGATCTACAGCTCTGTGGAAGAGCTATCTAAACTCAAAACATTATCTTGCTCTCGCTCCATGGATGCTGCCTGACCCACTGTGATTGCCAGCAATTTTTGTTTTCAGTTTTTAACAAGGCAGCGGTTGGTTTAGAAATCTGCATCCAGCCAGTACTCCTGATGGTAATAAGAGATTTGAAAAGAAGGGTGGGTAAAGAGAAGCAGAAGAAAGGGTTTACATGCAGCTGTTCTGCACATTGAGTGACAGGCCTGATGCAGGTTTCTTCAAATTATCAATTCGAGCATTGTCCACCTTTTACAAAGCTAACTGGCACATCACAAATGATGCAAACAATTTCAGTTCCTTCTTATCTCTGTAAATGCTACTGCTATTGCGAAAAGATGATAATTCTCTTCAGCAGAAACATCACATACCCCAAAGAAACACATTCCATTGCATTACAGATTATTTCTGAACAGTTTAATATAATCAGTATATCCCTGACTGTGAACTAAGGGTGTATGGTAACCATGACAGCATGATGTTAATAATGAATTTTGATGAATATTTCGCCCAGCTCATGACTTCAAGCCAACCAACTTTACCTTATGCAGTTTTTAATTGTTATGTTCAAAAATGCAGATAGTAGCATTGAAACCAAAATATGTAGCAATTACCCACTCTACAACTTGTCACTTAACACAAAGTACGAGTGGCATCTAACTTCAGCCCGCACTTGAAAAAACAACTTGCAAAATTCCCTACGTGGAGCCGTACTGTACTGTACAGTTTTGAGAGCTCAGCTATTAATACCATTGATAAGAAAAGGATTGCAAGCTTTTGAAATACAGCTCTAATCTATAGGAACAGCTGGACAGAATGAAGAACCAATTTGTTTGTCCTCAGGAAAATTTGAATCCTGGTACTTTCTTGATTTTTAGCTGAAGTGAAGCGGCAGAAATTTATAAAGTATGGCCACTGGACAAAGTTGTCAGCATCAAAAAGAGGGATGGGGGGGGGGAATGACAAGGCAAGTCATTCAAATCTGTCTAGAACTTTTTTACAGGCTAAACAGCTGTACATCCTGCATCACACTGTGGCGCTATGCATTCTTAGTCAATTAACAGCTTGAGTGAGCTATGTAACTAACTGAGTGAGGAAAGTGGCTGCTACTTCAAGACTTTCAAGCCTTTTTCAAGGCATGTCTACCACGTTTTACAGTAGCACTCATGTATCTGTGTCAAAAGGTTAAAGGTTCTTTTACATTTCCTCTGTCATGTAGCCAGTTTCAAGTCGATGATTTTCTTATATTAGAACCATAGACCCGCAGAAATGATGCAGCATGGAAGGGGAGCATCAGCCCAACTTTTCCATGCCTACCCAAAGACAGTCCTACCCAGATGACCTTTCCAATCCCATCTTCCTGCATCCCAGATTAATGCAGTTATTTCAGCCGAAGCTGTCTAAATCAGAAAAAATGGAAACTATTTGCCCTTCTTGTTTGTCCAATTCCCACAAACTCCACACAACTACAAGATGGAACCTCCTTCTCAGACAAGCAGAAGCGAAAGAAATAGTGAAAAAATGCAGTACGGTCTGGTTATCAACATACCAGGACAGTGCTCCTTCGCAAACATTAATGCACTTACAAATATAGCAGGGTTTTGTGGTAAAGTCCCCACCTCTGAGCCACCTCTGAACAGTTGATTAGAAGATGTCAAAATTTCTTGATGAGCTGACAAAGGCAACATAACAACACTTCTACCTTAGGGACAGGAGCCAAAATTTACGGAGAAGGATGAAGTCGAAAACGTGTTTCGAACCCTAAAAGTTCAAGCAACCTGCATCCCTGTACGACACCTAATTTGTGCTTTAATTTACCACCACAAAGCCTGAGATCCCATCAATAATTGACAATTGAGGAATATACATCTGAATGCATGTTATGCACCCTAATGAGCAGGCATGCACAAGAACCCAGGTTGAATTGATTAAACTAAAATGTCTCCAAAATGACACATACATCACGTTCTTGAGGAATAATGGAATCCGCTATTCAATCATAAACATTATTTTAATTGAACAGCTTGAAAAGGTGAATAAAATTTACTCAGGTAAATTGCAGAAGTGTCTTAGAGACTGCTATAAGCACAAAGATCTTAGATCAAAGTAACAATGTATTTGTGCCCTAATATGTCAGAAATGCAATATAGTATATGTGCTTACTGAGACTTTCCCGACATTAACATATTATCCACACAAATTGTTAAGAACAAATTGAGATGCGATTTATAATGCATACACTTCACGCATTAATTGAATTAAATTCTCAGTTTATGAACTTGAAAAGAGAAAGAGATTTTATTGCTGTGGAATATATTGCTGTTACAATACACTCACACCACCCAATTGGAATAGCTGGAGAGATATTACTGAGAATGTTGGAGAATCTACATTGAGGTCAATTGTGCTCAGTATTGTTTCCATCTTATAGATTTTTGTGAAATTTGAAATCTGCATTCAATTCTCTACCAAGTATTGATCTGAAGGGAAGGATCTGACAGAAAGTAAGGCAAAAATCTGTGGCCGGTAAGATCAGGGGGCTGGACATTCCCATCCTGACATGGTGTCAAAGTGCATCGAGTGATTTTTAAAATTGTTGGCAGGTCCAGAATCCAGAAATCCTGCCATCATTCAGACCTCCTCAACGTTCACCAGTATCCATGGTAAACAGAATTCATGAATTCTACAATATTTGGAAGTGTTTGAAAAGGCCATACATCTGTGCTAGGTGAGCAGCTACTCAAAAAAAGTCACCTTGGAAATTCACAAATCTGTCGAAATAAACCAGCTTTACTTGACAATACAGTGAAACGATGTTGTTTGAACGGCTCATAAACCTGTCAAAATAAACTAAAACTATTTTGAAAGGAAAGAGATTCATACCCTCTTAAAAGTTCAAAAAGCTATGAAATTTTGCGCTTTCCCATTTCCAGCACCAGTGATTTTCACATGTGTGGGATAAAGGGGCAAGTTAGTAGTATGCACAGAGCTGTGACATTTTAACAGACAATCGTAAATGGAGACATTTCCAAATTTCTGTAATATTGATTGAGGAGTATACAGACTTTGGTATACAATTTGAATCAAACCAGCACAGAGGTGCAGGTAACCATGAATGAACCAGGATTTACAAGACAGGAATAATTTGAAAATTAAATACCAAAGGTGTTGCCTACTTCAAATTATAATGAGATTCTTCAACAGCAGTCTAGTTCACTTTTACTACAGTGATTGGTAATAGTGCTTTTTAAAAAGATACATATTTGGCAAACTGTTTATTCTGACAAAGTGAAAACAGTCAAGAGCAAACAGTATGAAAGTGGAAAGCCTTCAGAAGAATTACAGTACATCATTTATTGGATAATGTGCTATTTCAAAGTTTATGCCAATGAAATCAGTTCTGACTGGGTAAAAGTACTCCATGGCTTTCATGTTTTCCTTGATGTTCAGCTTAGCTCCTAAACTGTCTGTTTCAAAGTTTTTAATAGATGGCTGAGCTTTTGGCTATGTTGAAAGGTTCTAATTGATACTGCCTAGCGGTCCACAGCTTGTCTGTAGGTAATCAGTAGCATGTACTTATGGATGCTTAGTTCATTTTGACATTTTAATTGATTTAGCTTAGCATAGTTTGTTAACATAGCTGCCAAGATAAATATTCATTTGATTATTTTTGCAGATTTATGAGCTTTTAAGAGGACGTTTATGTGGCTATTCAAGATTTTTTTGTTTATTTTTACATGTTTATAAGCTGTTTAATGATGGCCATGGTGAGCAAGTTGGGAAAAATCTAGTGAGATGTCCAGAAAGAAGTTTCTCGAAGTTGAGATCAAGTCCCTTTTTCCGATTCATAAAGAATGGTGAGAGGCCCATTTGCATGAATAAGTATGCATCATATTTCAGGTGACCTTTCCCCACCTTCCCATTCCTTGGATAGAAACTGGACATTGAGAATTCCTGACATGAAAGTCAGCATGGTTACCTAGCAACTCCAGCTCACCACTTGTTCCTCTAGAACTTTGTCTTGAATAGCAACACCAATATAACAACACATACTCTGTCGGCAGTGACCACACGCATCCCATTTACAGAAGACTTTTGTATCCAACACAAACCAGTCTCACTTCATCATCATGACATACTTCTGATCCATGTTCTGCGCTTCACTGCTGCTTTTAGGTGCATAAGCACCTTTCATTGCAATGCTGATGTGAGAACAGCCTGCACACAGAAATGGTCTTCTGTCCCATGCCTCTGACATAGTACATCTCAGAGATCCTTGTTCACCCTCTTAGCACTCAGTGATTGTGCCTACTTGAATGCTCACAGCCTCTCTACTTTGCCTTGTCTTTTTGCACTTTGCCCTCTCAGTCAGAACTAATAGGTTCACAGTACCTACAGTACCTATGTCCTGTTTTGCTGTTTACTACAGTCAGAAAGTCAGAAAGCTCCTCCTGGTTCTCAGCAGTCATCAGTCAAGGAGGTGGATACTTTTCTGTATGACACCATGTGACAGCAATCTCATACCTACAGCATGTGCCAGCTGTACACCAAGCAACTAGCCATGTCTCAAGGAGTAATCTTCAGTCAAGCCAAGAGAGATACCCTTCACTCAGGGGGTCCAGCACAGCAAGTCAAAGGCAGTCTCCAGTACTAGTTCAAAGACAGAACACGGTCAGTCAACTGCTCAGAGATGTCATGATAAGGATTTTGCATCTCCGCTGTCAAGTAAGTGGGCCCTGTAGGCCTACTGCATATGTTCAAGGAGTAGCAGGAAGCTGTAGAGATATCAGTCACAAGCCTGGTCACTCATTGTTCATGGATATCCTTCTAAGTTGGTCAAGGGGTCAGCCACAGTCAGTCCAGGGCCACCACTGAAAGTCAAGGGGGTATATCAAGGGCCACTGTTGCAGGAGGGAAGCCAGAGAACTTCATTATGAGGATTGGAGGCACCATGCTGGAGTACAGAGGGGATTACAATTGTGAAGGGAGGGACACTGGATAAAGAAGTGAGGGAGATAATAGAGCATTGAAGGGAAAAGAACAGTGTGGAAGGAGGGTCTTTGAGAGTCAATAGCATCTTGGCAGGAATGATTGGAACAATGCACTGGAATGTTTACTCAATATGCCTGGGGCTGTTGGTGGGAGATAAACTAGTGAAACCAATATTTGGATCGACAGGTTGGGTGGGAACTTGGGTAAGTTCAAAGAACGTAAGAACTAGGAGTAGGAGTAGGCTGTCTGGCCCTTCGAGCCTGCTCTGCCACTCAATAAGATCATGGCTAATCTTTCTGTGCACTCAGCTCCACTTACCCACGTTTTCACCATAACCCCTTAATTCCTTTATTTTTCAAAAAAGTATCTTCCTGAGCTTTAAAAGCGATTACTGAAGTAGTGTCAACTATTTCCCTGTGGCAAGGAATTCCATCGATTAACAACGCTCTGGTGAAAAAGTTCCTTCTCAGTTCAGTTTTAAACCTACTCCCTCTAATCTTGAGGTCATGCCCTCTTGTCCTAGTCTCACCTACCAGTGGAAACATCCTCTCTATTTCTATTTTATCAACTCCCTTCATAATTTCATATGTTTCTATAAGATCCCCCTCATTCTTCTGAATTCCAATGAATATAATCCCAGTTTATTCAGCCTCTCCTCATAGGCCAACCCCCTCAACTCTGGAATCAACCTAGTGAACCTCCTCTGCATCCCCTCCAGTGTCAGTACATCCTTTCTTAAGTAAGGAGATCAAATCTGCACACAGTTCTCAAGGTGTGGCCTCACCAGCTTTAACACTACCTCTCTGCTTTTAAACTCAACCCTTTTAGCAATGAAGCATAAGATTCCATTTGCCTTCCTAATTACTTGTTATACCTGCAGACCAACCTGCTGCGACTCATGCACAAGGACACCCAGGTCCCTCTGCATAGCAGCATGCTGCAACTTTTTACCATTCAAGTAATGATCTATTTTGCTGTTACTCTTAACAAAATGTATGACTTCACATTTACTAACATTGTATTCCATCTGCCCGACCTTTGCCCACTTAAAGTGTCTATGTTCCTTTGCAAAGTTTCACAGTCCTCTGCACACTTTGTTCTGCCACTCATCTTAGTGTCATCGGCAAATTTTTACACTGTATACCGGAGTCCCCAACTCCAAATCATCTGTAAAAATTGTAATTAATTGTGATCCCATCACCGATACCTGAGGCACATCACCAGTCACTGATTGCCAGTCAGAATAGCACTCATCTACCCCCACTCTTTGCTTCCTGTTAGTCAACCTATCCTCTCTCCATGCCAATACTCTAACACAATGCATCCTTATCTTATGCAGCAACCTCATGTGCAGCACCTTATCAAGACCATTTGGAAATCTAGGTGCATTACATCCACTGGGTCCCCGTTGTCCCCTGGCTTGAAATGTCTCATAGAATTCCAAAAGATTTGGAACATAGAACATAGAAATGTACAGCACAGAACAGGCCCTTTGGCCCACAATGTTGTGCCGAGGTTTAGTCCTAATGTAAAATATAGTAACCTAACCTACGTACCCTTCAACTCACTGCTATCCATGTGCATGTCCAGCAGTCGCTTAAATGTCCCCAGTGACTCTACTTCCACCATCACAACTGGCAACGCATTCCATGCATTCACAACTCTCTGCATAAAGAACCTATCTCCGATGTCTCCTTTATACCTTCCTCCTAATATCTTCAAACTATGACTCCTCGTACTAGTCAATCCTGCCCTGGAGAAAAGTCTCTGGCTATTGACTCGATATATTCCTCTTATTATCTTATATACCTCGATCAGGTCTCCTCTCTTCCTCCTTCTCTCCAGAGAAAAAATTCCGAGCTTATTCAACCTTTCTTCATAAGGCAAGCCCTCCAGTCCAGGCATTCTGGTAAACCTCCTTTGCACTCTCTCCAAAGCCTCTGTATCTTTCCTATAGTAGGGCGGCCAGAACTGGACAGAATATTCCAAGTGTGGTCGCACCAGGGACTGGTAGAGCTGCAGCAAAACCTCGCAGCTCTTAAACTTGATCCCCCTGTTAATGAAAGTCAAAACACCATATGCTTTCTTAACAACCCTATCCTCTTGGGTGGCAACTTTGAGGGATCTATATACTTGCATACCCAGATCCTTCTATTCCTCCACACTGCCAAGAATCCTGTCTTTAATCCTATATTCATCATTCAAGTTTGACCTTCCAAAATGCATCACTTCACATTTATCCAGGTTGAACTCCATCTGCCATTTCTCATCCCAGTTCTGCATCCTGTCTATGTCGTGCTGCAGTCTGCAGTAGCCCTCTATACTATCGAAAATACCTCCAACCTTTGTGTCATCTGCAAATTTACTAACCCACCCCTCAACCTCCTCATCGAAGTCATTTATAAAAACTACAAAGATCAGTGGCCCAAGAACAGAGCCCTGCGGGACTCCACTCAACACTGACCTCCAGGCAGAATACTTTCCATCTACAACCACTGTCTGCCTTCTGTCAGCCAGCCAATTCTGAATCCAGATAGCCAAATCTCCCTGTATCCCATACTTCCTGACTTTATAAATGAGCCTACCGTGGGGAACCTTATCAAGTGCCTTGCTGAAGTCCAGATACACCACATCTACTGCTCAACCTTCATTGAACTGTCTCGTCACCTCCTTAAAGAACTCAATATGATTTGTGAGGCATGACCTGCCCCTCACAAAGCCATGCTGACTGCTTTTAATCACACTATGCTTTGCCAAATAGTCATAAATCTTATCCCTCAGAATGCTTTCCAAAACTTTGCTGACCACAGACGTAAGACTGACTGGTCTGTAATTGCCAGGGATTTCCCTATTACCCTTCTTGAAAAGAGGAACAACACTCGCCTCCTTCCAATCCTCTGGTACGACTCCCATGGAGAGTAAGAAGGCAAATATCCTCACCAGCGGCTTAGCAACCTCCTTTCTCGCTTCCTGGAGCAGCCTAGGATAAATCTGGTCTGGCCCTGGGGACTTATCAATCTTAATGTTTTCCAAAATTTCCAGCACATCAACTTCACCATTTTGTGAAGCATGCCCTTCATGAATCCATGCTGTGTCTATACAATGGGACAATTTCATTCAAGATGCCCTGCTTTTTCTTCCTTGATAATAGACTCAAGCATCTTCCCCACTACAGAGGTAAAGCTCATTAGTCTATAATTCCCCGTCTTTTGTCTACTTCCCTTTTTAAATAGTGGTGTCACATTTGCTGTTTTCCAATCCACTGGGACTGCCCCAGAGTCCAATGAATTTCGGAAAATTACCTCCAGTCCACCTGCCATTTCTCCAGCTATCTCTTTTAGTACCTGGGATGCATTCCATCATAGCCAGGAGACTTATCTATCCTTAGCTCCATTTGCTTACCCAACACTACGTCTTCAGCAATAATAATTCTTTCCAGGTCCTCACCAACCTTTGTCTCTCCATCACTTACTGGCATGTTATTAGTATCCTCTACTGTGAAGACTGATGCAAAGTACTTGTCCAATGCCTCAGCCTTTTCATCATATCCCATAACTAACTGCCCCTTCTAATCCTCTAAAGTACTAACATTTACTTTAGCCACTCTTCTTCATTTTATATATTTATAGAAACTTTTGCTATCTTTCTTTATATTCTGTGCTAGGTTTTTTTTTCTCATACTTTTCATCATAGCTCTTTTTGTGGCTTTCTGTTGACTTTTAAAGTTTTCTCAATCTTCTAGATTCCTGCTGTTTTTGGCACACTTTGTATACCTTATCTTTCACTTTGATAGCCTCCCTTATTTCCTTGTTCCCACGGCATATTACCTCTCCTCTTACAGTCTTTCCTTCTCACTGGAATATACTTTTGCTGAATACTGTCCAATATTTCTTTGAAGGTCCTCCACTGCTGGTCAACTGTTGCACCCGAAAGTCTCTGTTTCCAGTCTACTTTTGCCAGGTCCTTCCTCATTCTATCATAGTCCCCTTTATTCAAACACAGGACTCTGGTATTGGATTTTATCTTCACATTCTCCATCTGTATTCTAAATTCAACCATACTGTGATCACTCCTGCCAAGAGGATCCATGACTATGAGGTCATTAATTATTCCTGTCTCATTACACAAGACCAGATCACGGATAGCTTGCTCTCTCATCGGTTCTATTACATGCTGTTCAAAAAAACTATCACGAATACACTCAACAAACTCCTCCTCAAGGCTACCCTGAACAAGCTGGTTCAACCAATTGACATGTAGATTAAACCACGCCCCACCCCCATGATAATAGCCATACCATTCTTGCAGGCAATAGTTATTTCCTTGCTTATTGCCCACTCCAATGTGATGTTATTATTTGGTGGCCTATAGACTATACCTTTCAATGACTTTTTCTTCTTGGAATTCCTAATTTCCACCCGAATGGATTCAACCTCATGCTCCATAGAACCTATATCATCTCTCAGCACTGTCCTGATGTTGTCCTTGAATATCAGAGCTACATCAGCTTCCTTATATTCCTGACTATCCTTCCAAATAGTCTGATAACCCTGGATATTTAACTCGCAGTATTGACCATTCTGTAACCATGCCTCCATGATGGCTATCAAATAATATTCATTCACGATGATTTGTGCCACTAACTCATCAACCTTGTAATGAATGCTGTGAGCTATCTTACTAGTAAGAATGCTAGCTTTCTTACCGTCGTGATTCACAACATCTCTAATATCTCCTGAGTTATCCTTCCTTTTTGCTTAGATTACTTACAGTGTGGAAACAGGCGCTTCAGCCCAACAAGTCCACACCGACCCACCAAAGCGCAACCCACCCAAACCCATTCCCCTACATTTAACCCCTTCACCTAACACTAGGGGCAATTTAGCAGGGCCAATTCACCTAACCTGCACATTTTTGGACTGTGGGAGGAAACCGGAGCACCCGGAGGAAAGCCACGCAGACACAGGGAGAATATGCAAACTCCACACAGAGAGTCGCCTGAGGCTGGAATTGAACCTGGGTCTCTGGCGCTGTGAGGCAGCAGTGCTAATCACTGTGCCACCGTGCCGCCCATCATAGTCGGCCTTCTTTCACAGTCTGCCTTGAACTTAAACCCTCCTGCACACATGCTAACCTGCTGCTTGCCTTTTTATTTATCACCATACTTCCTGTTGTTTTCCTTTTCCCTTCCCCCCAACTCACAAGTTTAAAGTCTAGTGACCACCCTATTTACCCTTTTCGCTAGAACACTGGTTCCAGATCGGTTCAGGTGGAGACCATCTCATCGGTACAGATGCTCCCGGTTCCAAAACTGATGCCAATGCCCCATGGAACCCCTCTTTCCCACACCATTCCCTTAGCCATGTGTTTACTTCCCTAATTTTCTTGTCCCTAAACCAATTTGCACGTGGCTCGGGCAGTAATCAGGAGATTATGACCCTTGAGGATCTGTTCCTTAATTTCATTCCTCGTGCTCGATAATCCCCAAACAGGTCCTCCATCCTACCCTTGTCTATGTTGTTACACCAACCGAATCCTCCCCCTCCCGCTCCAATATCCTTTCAAGACGGTCAGAGGTGTCCTGCAGCCTGGCACCAGGCAGGCAATGCTCCATGCGGGACTCCAGATCTGGCTTGCAAAGGGTACTATCTATCCTCCTAATTATAGAATCCCCTATAACTACCACTTGTCTTTTTGCTCTCCCCTTTTGAATGGCCTTCTGCATCATGGTGCCATGGTCAGTTGGCTCATCCTCCCCACAGCCCTTTTCCTCATCCACACAGGGAACAAGAATCTCATACCTATTGGATAAAGTCAAAAGCTGAGGTTCCTCTACTCCTGAACTCAGGATCTCCCTACCTGCCTCACTTGCAATCACACCCTGTTGTCCCTGATCACTAACTGAATTTGAATTACATCATCTCCCAGGTGTGACTGCCTCCTGAAACAAAGCATCCAGGTAACTCTCCCCCTCCCGGATGTGCTGCAGTGTTTGAAGCTCAGATTTCAGATCATCAATTCCAACAACCAACACTTGCTGCAGATGTGGTTACAACCGTTCACAATGGGATCAGCCAGCTCCCACATCATACAGCTACAGCACATCACCTGACCAGCCATCTCTACCGAGTTAATTAATATATACAAATTTCAGTTAAATAATTTCTAGTATTTCTCTGCTATGGTCTTATTCAATTAAGCTCATGAGTTTGATGGGGAAAGCTACCATACACAGACTGTGACTATTTGAGGCGCACTAACAATAAGGGTCTGAGCCTGCTCGCTGCATGAGGAGCTACCACTAGACTTCCAAAAGGCCTTTGATAAAGTGCCTCAGGGGAGGCTGCTGAGTAAGGTGAGGGCCCATGGTGTTCGAGGTGAGCTACTGGCATGGATTGAGGATTGACTGTCTGACAGAAAACAGAGATTTGGGATAAAAGGTTCTTTTTCGGAATGGCAGCTAGTGACTAGTGGTGTCCCGCAGGGTTCAGTGTTGGGGTCGCAGCTGTTCACTTTATATATTAATGATCTGGATGAAGGGAACTGGGGGCTTTCTGGTAAAGTTCACCGATGATACGACGTGAGGCGGACAAGCAGGTAATACTGAGGAGGTGGGGAGGCTGCAGAAAGATTTAGACAGTTTAGGAGAGTGGTCCAGGAAATGGCTGATGAAATTCAACATGAGAAAATGAGGTCTTGCACTTTGGAAAAAAGAATACAGGAATGGACTATTTTCTAAACGGTGAGAAAATTCATAAAGCCAAAGTACAAAGGGATCTGGGAGTGCTAGTCCAGGATTCTCGAAAGGTTGACTTGCAGGTTGCGTCTGTAGTTAAGAAAGCAAATGTAATGTTGTCATTTATCTCAAGAGGATTGGAATATAGAAGTAGCGATGTGCTGCTGAGACTTTATAATGCTCTGGTTAGGCCCATTTAGAATATTGTGTCCAGTTTTGGTCCCCACACCTCAGGAAGGACAAACTGGCACTGGAGCGTGTCCAGCAGAGATTCACATGGATGATCCATGGAATGGTAGGCCTAACATATGATGAACAGCTGAGGATCCTGGGATTGTATTCATTAGAGGCTAGAAGGTTGAGGGGAGATCTAATACAAACTTACAAGATAATGCATGGCTTAGAAAGGGTGAATGCTGGGAATTTGTTTCCGTTAGTCACAAACACTAGGATCCATGGACACAGCCATAGGGGGTCAATTTAGAACGGAAATGAGGGGACACTTCATCAGCCAGAGAGTGGTGGGCCTGTGGAATTCATTGCCATGGAGTGCAGTGGAGGCCGGGACATTAAGTATCTTCAAGGCAGAGATTAATAAAGTTTTGATCTTGCAAGGAATTAAGGGCTAGGGGGAGAGTGCGGGTAAGTGGAGTTGAAATGCCCATCAGTCAAAATTGAATGGTGGACTGGAGTCAAAGGGCCAAATGGGCTTACTTCTACTCCTATATCTTATGGGATAGGTGTTGAAAATGGCTGCCACCACATCCTGTCCCTCAGATGTTTCTGTGAGGGAGGGGGCATAGTTACGCTACAACTGTACCATCCCACCACTCATCTGACCAGTTGGAGGTCTCCTTATTATGCGATCCTGATAGAGCACCTCCACAATGGGGACACGGATTTCCTGTGCAGCCATATATTACAGTCCTGGAGGCCGGATAGAGGGTGAGGAAATTGGGTCAGATCCCCCTACTACATTTATTCCCGTGCTAACGATGCTACTGTAAGAAAATGGGGCCTTTACTTCTTCATTGACGTTCCAGCCAACCCTCCCAACATCTCCAAGCGTCACCAAGATCACTCCAACCCCTGCAATGTGAGACTCACTTTGCACTGTCAGGAACCCAAAACATCTCTTGCCACTTGACTCATCAGTTTTAAGATCCTTTTAGTACCAAGGAAATTGGAATCCCCACTCTGCATTAATTATGTCCTTTTCAAGTTCACGGCCTTACTTGATACAGGGAGATGCTCCACTCCCAAACAGGTCCACACCAAAGGTATGTATCAGACCAGGAGCCAATATCGAACCTTGTGGAGCTCTCAGCCATTCCTGCAAAGTTACTGTCAGAGTTTGTTTGAACTGTCACGCAACTTTCAGGACATTTATCCTTGAAGATTAGAAAAATAAATTCAGCATAATTTACCGTTAAAGCATAGTCTGTGAGACTTCCAAGTATTTTAAGTCTCCTTTATTGGAGTAGCATTAAACCAGTAAGTAGCCAGTGAACAAGTTACATGTGATGGACATGGATTCAGTACATTTGGAGCATAAGATTTATCCAGATTCAATCTAATTTTTAATCAGTTTTCAAACATAATAGCTTATCAAAAATGGCTTTTGCAACAAAGTGATATCCCATTATATTAATACATTGGAGCAGTTATAAAATTTATAAACAATTGAAATATAAGCAAAAATATATTTTGGTTTCCTTGCTACCCCCTTTCTTTCCCATTTTTCTCTGTGAAGATTACAAACATGTTTAGATTTCCAATGAGCTGCCATTGTAGACTGTTCTTCAATAACACACTTGATTTGTCATTCATACTGCAGACGGTGGACCCCCTGGGAGCATTGCTCTGCTCTGAGTTGCCTATCAATTATTTTAAAGAAGGAAGAAAGCATTTGTATCTTTGGACAAAGTGTGGCAAGCAATCTGTTCACAGGCAGGGGGAATGATTATTTAAAAATTTTAGTGAAACTGTGCCTTAACTATTACTTTTAATAGTAATTCTATTTTCAACCACAGGTGACCAGGCGGTTTGTGCACCCATGCTAAAATGAAAATCTGCAGGATATTCAATAAGTCCATTTTTTTCGGTATCTAACCTCAAATCAATCCCATACACCCCACTCCCACTCCAACTCCCTCCCCACCTCAAAGCTAATGTTCGGCCCAGTATTCCTGCTGATTCAAGGCTATGCAGTAAATTCTGCCACAGTGCAGTTTCATACAATGATACCTGTAGCATATATATTTTTAGAATCATAATTTGCACACTCCCTATATGTCCATTTTACCAAACTGACAGTTTTGATTAATTTAGTATGTGACTTGCTATGTTCATACTCCTTGGTAGGTCTGACTTTTTTAATTGTATTCAGTCATGGAGCATGAGCTTCACTGATTGGACTGGCATTTATTGGAGGAGAAAGTGAGGTCTGCAGATGCTGGAGATCAAAGTTGAAACTTCATTGCTGGAACAGCACAGCAGGTCAGGAATTCCTGAAGAAGGGCCTGTGCCCGAAACGTCGAATCTCCTGTTCCCTGGATGCTGCCTGACCTGCTGTGCTGTTCCAGCAATAAAGTTTCAACTGGCATTTATTGCCCATCTTTAATTTCCCTTGAGAAGAGGGTGGTGAGCTGACTTCTTGAAGTCATTTGTGTGTCGGATATACCCATAATAAAGTTAGGGAGGGAATTCAAGGATTTTGATCTAATAACAATGACATATATCCAAGACAGGATGGTACATGACTTGGAGTGGAACCTATAGTTCATAGTGTTCCTACATATCTGCTAGCCTTGTCTTATAGATGGTAGCTATCAGGAGCTTGGAAAATGGTACCTAAGGAACCTTGCTGAATTTCTTCAGTGCATCATGTAGATGGTACACACTGCTGCTATTGGCCTCAGTGGTAGAGGGAGTGAGTTAATGGATAGTCAAGAGATGGCTGACTTGCCACAAAATTCATAGTCTCTAAACTGCTCTTGTAGGCGGATTATTTACACGAGGTTTACTTGGCAACATTTATTGCAGAACATCCGACACATTGTGCAGAGTGCAACTAAAGTACATTGGTGCTGGAGGGAGTTGATGTTTTTAGCAGTGGATGGAATAGTAATAAAGCAGACCTTGTTGATTGTTATTGCAGGTGCATTCATTGAGACAAGTTGAGACTATTCCTCAATACCATTAACTTTGCAGCTGGTGGAGATACTTCAGGGGGATGGACGAGTAACTCATTGTAGAATACCCAGATTTGGACCTGACCTAGTAGTCATGGCTGGCTAAGCTGAATTTCTGGTCAATGGTATCCCACAGGATGTTGATGACAGGGGAGTCAGCATTAATAATACAGTTGAATGTAAAGCGAGTCTCTCTGCAAATGGTTCAGTCTTACCTTTACATTCAGTTGCGATGTGGATGACAATTGTGGATGACAACACTTTTGTAAATACTTCTTCCTGTTAGTTACTTATTTGTCTATTAATTAACATTAACCAATAACAACTGAAAATGTCAGGACTACAGAGTTTTGACCTGCTCTGTTCAGCATCACCAGGTTAGCTCATCACTTTACAATATGCCTCACAGCGCTCCTATACGGTACTTTGGTCACTTGTCTAATTGGGGATGAGGAAGTGAGAGGTATATTGGGCCAGGAGGTTAGAGATCATATGCAGTCAATGTTTTACCCTCCTAGAGTGACTCCCACCTGATTGTTAACAGTGTACCTCTATGTTTGGAAAGGCTGACTAACTAGGGGGGCATCACATCCCCAGGGAGGTTGATTGATATGATACAGTGAGTACAAGTATGTCAGGCTATTGCTTAACAAGCAATACCTATATTTGGAACAGTCCCCAAATACTCATGGGAAGCGGTGAATGCGCTGGATAGGCTTTCTTCAAGGCCCAGTTTGTATTTATTTATTGACAAAAAATTTTACCCCCACTCCCATACTCTCCCCTTTCTTCCTCCCACCTCCCAACAACACCAAGGATATATGAAAAATGAGTCAGGTGGAGTTTAATTGCCAAAAAATGTGAAACCTGATCCAAGCCTGCTGCAAATGTGACTATTTCTGGCTTAGTTGGGGCAGGTTGCAGAGTGGAAATGTAAACTGTTTCCAAAAGTCAGGTCAGAAATTACAACATTACCCTGAGAATGTGTGCCTCAGATTTTACACAACTCGTAAATTTCACAGCTATGATCTCAGACAGCTCAGGAATCCTGCTGAATCCAGTGGAGAAGTGAATTGCTTGTGGGCCTGAAGGAATGGGTGCTCCCTCCAAAGCTTATCTCTTGCTATCTTGCCCCCACAACCATCACCACCACCAATCTGAAACTGCTTTGTGATCTCCCACACCACCCCTCCTTTCTGGTTCCTATCATGCAGCCTTCTACCACATGCCTTCCACTTGACAAGCTCTAAATCTGGTCAACTGCTAAGCTAAAAAACTGAAAGAAAAGAAAAATCAATAGAAGTCCTCTTAATTTCAGGAGCACCTTCGCAATTCTATGTTTATAATTGTCCTGGCTACTAAATGTCACTCACATCTTCTTGCCGCCTTCCTATGAATATCAGAGCTATAGCAATAGTTTGATGCAAATGACTGTTTTGCAACCTGCCTCAGAGGGGAGATAAGAGTCTTAAAATTTGGTTTAAGATGAAGGGCTTTTGCTCGAAACGTCGATTTTGCTGAAGGTCCTTGGATACTGCCTGAACTGCTGTGCTCTTCCAGCACCATTGATCCAGAATCTGGTTTCCAGCATCTGCAGTCATTGTTTTTACCTTTTTTAACTCATAAAGACAAGTCCAGGTGAGAATAACAGGCTTACTTGTATAAAAAACATTAGTAAAACAGTTATGGACAATCCCACAGCTTTGAGGTTGCTTCATTGCTGCCATCCTTTTATTTCCGGTTATATTTGTTTAACCAAAAATAAAAGGATTTTCATTTATTTTGTAACTTCAATGACCTTAGGACATCTTAAGGCACTTCAGGTCAATTGATCATGGTTTCAAAACTTGAACAGCTGACTATGTTTTAATCTGTGGCTTTTATCTAAGCAATGTGCAACAATTGGGTGTTCTGCTCAGTTAGAGTAAATGAAATCAGAAATTCCACCTCTGAATTAAATTGATGGTTCCAGTCAAATCTGGACAACAAATTACCACTGAGATCGAAACTGTATCCAGACAGGGTCATTTCATATTAATTCATAAAGCTCAAATGGAAAGGGATGTGCTTCCCCACCTCTTGCTGCGTACATCTTCACAGTTTTTCTCCTTTGGAAAATGATGTAGTGTTGCAAGGATTTTGCAGGCTGATTAAAAATCTACTTTGAGCTACTTCAATGCCCCAAAGGATCAAAATTGTTAAAATATCATGCATTACCTTGAACAAACGGAAGTAAGGAACAGTGCGGATTAACAGTCTTTCCCACTGTCATGATATTCTGAAGTGCTTTACAGCAAATGAAGTACATTAAAAAAACACTATAACTGATATAATGTAGGAGAAACAAGCAGCTAATTTGTGCACAGTAAGATTTCACAAACAGCAATGTGAAACATGACCAGTAAATCCCTTTTTGTAATTTTGCTTAAGAAATCAAAGAATTAAATACTTAAGAAATAAATGAATTAAGAGGATGGAGGAATGCCTCTTCTCTGAATAGTAGCATATGATTTGATAAGTCCACTCAAAAGTGCACTCAAATTCAACATTTCATACAAAAGTTGGCACTTCCAACATTACAGCTCTCCATTAATATTGCAAAGAGGAGCAAACTGGATCTGCCGTGCTCAAGTCTCTGACCTTCAAACCTTCTAGATCAAAGACAAAAGTGCTATCTACTGACCCACAGTACCCAAAGTACAGCAGCATGAATGGACCTCAGTTGAAAATTTGAAAATTGTCAGCTGAACACATTAAATACTCATCTGCTTGGCACCTAAATGATAAGCTCTGAACTAATAGTTTTAAAAGATACAGTCTGGAAATTACAGGTTGTGACATTATCGTAGAGAGAATTAATGTCATCTTTCATTTGGCATTTAAGTACCAATGAGTTAATGCCTCCAAATATCAAACAGCATAATAGTATCTATACCATAAGTGCTTGTACAATAATATAAATCTACTGAAGTCAATATATCATTCTGAATCATAGAGTCATCGAGTTATAGAGATGTACAACACAAAAAAAGACCCTTTGATCCAACCCGTCCATGCCGACCAGATATCTCAACCCAATCTAGTCCCATCTGCCAGCACCCAGCCCATATCCCTCCAAACCCTTCCTATTCATATACCCATCTAAATAGCTTTTAAATGTTGCAATTGTACCAAAAGGAAACTAAACCAGAAAACGTAGCTAATCAAATCATTCAGGTGATCTGAGAAAACCTGACAACATGTAACAATGAACATAAATATCAGGTGATGATCCATTATGATTGGTTACAGAATACATTTAGCATTGCAGTGTATGAAAGCAAAGTCTATCAAATGAACAAAACACGATGCAGAAAAAGAAAATGAAACAGCAGCATTTAGGATGAGAAGTTTAGATTGTAAACACATCATTATCAACATTAGTAATAATAGTAAGAATTGGAATGTCCCACAGGTGCACAAAGTAGTATGATTACTTTACTCCTGAAAGTAGCTTGGAACTTGCAACCCTTACTTCTACTCAGATAGGATGTTTATTTCTATTGACAATAAAACAATGTTATTTACAGGAGCAGACAATGTGGAAGAAAATACTCATGGCGCAAGAGTCACAGAGATGTACAGCACAGAAACAACCCCTTCGGTCCAACCTGTCCATGCCGACCAGAAATCCCAACCCAATCTAGTCCCACCTGTCAGGACCCGGCACATATCCTTCAAACCCTTCCTATTCATATACATCCATGCCTTTCAAATGTTGCAATTGTACCAGCCTCCACCACTTCCTCTGGCAGCTCATTTCATAAGGTAACACCCTCTGCGTGAAAAAGTTGCCCTTGGGTCGCTTTTATATCATTCCCGTCTCCACCTAAACTTATGCCCTCTAGTTCTGGACTCTGCCATTGCAGGGAGAAGGCTTTGTCTATTTGTCCTATTCATGCCCCTCGTGATTTTATAAGCCTCTATAAGATCACTCCCCACCGTCTGATGCTCCAGGAAAACAGCCCCAGTCTATTCAACCTCTCCTTATAGCTCAAATCCTCCAACCCTGGCAACATCCTTGTAAATATTTTCTGAACCCTTTCAAGTTTCACAACATCTTACCTATAGAAAGGAGAACAGAATTGATCGCAATATTCCAACAGTGTCCAAGCCAATGTCCTGTACAGCCGCAAAATGGCTTCCCAACTCCTATACTCAATACTCTGACCATTATAGGAAAGCACACCAAACGCCTTCTTCACTATCCTAACTACCTTCGACTCCACTTTCAAGGAGCTATGAACCTGCACTCCAAGGTCTCTTTGTTCAGCAACACTCCCCAGGCCCTTACCATTAAGTGCATAAGTTCAGCTAAGATTTGCTTTCCCAAAATGCAGCACCTCATATTTATCTAAATTTAACTCCATCTGCCACTTCTCAGCCCATTGGTCCATCTGATCAAGATCCCATTGTAATCTGAGGTAACCCTCTTCGCTGTCCACTACACCTCCAATCCTTAGAAGATTGGGAAAGAAAGTAAGAGTATACTTAAGAGGGAAATCAGCAGGGCAAAGCGAGGACATTAGCTTTGGCAAATAGAATTATGGAGAATCCAAAGGGTTTTTACAAAGACATTAAGGACAAAAGGGCAACTAGGGAGAGAATAGGGCCCCTCAAAGACCAGCAAGGCAGCCTTTGTGTGGAGCCACAGAAAATGGGGGAGATATTAAATGAATATTTTGCATCAGTATTTACTGTGGAAAACGATATGGAAGATCTAGACTGTAGGGAAATAGATGGTGACATCTTGCAAAATGTCCAGATTACAGAGGAGGAAGTGCTGGATGCCTTGAAACGGTTAGAAGTGGATAACTCCCCATGATATGATCAGGTGTGAGAACGCTGTGAGAAGCTAGAGAAGTGATTACTGGGCCTCTTGCTGAGATATTTGTATCACCGATAGTCACAGGTGAGGTGCCGGAAGACTGGAGGTTGGCAAACGTGGTGCCACTGTTTAAGAAGGGCGGTAAAGACAAGCCAGGGAACTATAGACCAGTCCAGAACTAGATGGCATAGGTTTAGGGTGAGAGGGGAAAGATATAAAAGAGACCTAAGGGGCAACGTTTTTATGCAGAGGGTGGTACGTGTATGGAATGAACTGCCAGAGGATGTGGTAGAGGCTGGTACAATTGCAACATTTAAAAGGCATTTGGATGGACATATGAATAGGATGGGTTTGGAGGGATATGGGCCGGGTGCTGGCAGGTGGGACTAGATTGGGTTTGGATACCCGGTCGGCATGGACGGGTTGGACTGAAGGGTCTGTTTCCATGCTGTACATCTCTATGACTCTATGACTCTAAGTTTTGCACTTTCTCTAGTAGGTACATCCACATACTGAATCGGAAAATTGTCTTATACACACTTAACAAATTCCTCTCCATCTAAACCCTTAACACAATGGCAGAACCAGTTTATGTTTGGAAAGTTAACATAACCATCCTATTATTCTTACAAATAACTGAGATCGCCTTACAAATTTGCTTCTCAATTTCCCTCTGACTGTTAGGAGGTCTATAATACAATCCCTATAAAGTTATCATCCCTTTCTTATTTCTCGGTTCCACACAAATAACTTCCCTGGATGTATTTCCGGGAATATCCTCCCTCAGTACAGCTGTAATGCCATCCCTTAACAAAAACGCCACTACCCCTCCTCTCTTGCCTCCCTTTGTGTCCTGCCTGTAGCATTTGTATCCTGGAACATTAAACTGCCAGTCCTGTCCATCCCTGAGCCATGTTTCTGTATTGCGACGATATCCCAGTCCCATGTTCCTAACCATGCCCTGAGTTCATCTGCCTTCTCTGTTCAGCCTCTTGCATTGAAATAAATGCAGTTTAATTTATCAGTCCTACCTTGTTCTCTGCTTTGTCCATGCCTGCCCTGACTGTTTGACTCGCCTTTGTTCTCAACTGTACCAGTCTCAGATTGAAATCTTTCCTAGTTTAAACCCTCCCGAGCAGCTCTAGCAAATTTCCCTGCCAGTATTCAAAGTATTCTTTTCCAAGAGAAAGGTAACTATGATTAATATTTTGGTATTTCTCAAATGCACACTGCCACGTTAATGCCAGAAGTCACACAATACCAGATTACAGTCCAACTGGTTTATTTAAAAGTCACTTCACCTGAAAAAGGAGCAGCACTTCAAAAGCTTGTGATTTCAAATAAATCTCAATGACCTGGTGTCATATGACTTCTGACCTTGTCCACTCCAGTCCAAGACTGGCGCCTCTACGTCGTATTAGTGTCAACTCAACTGACTTATAATAACAATAGGTATTGTTTCTGTACCAAATATAATAAATTCTTCACTGAAGACTGTTGCATCAGACTTGAATTAAACATATCAGACTGGATATTCTGATCAGACATCTCTATTAGAATGTAGAACATGACCACTCTTGATGCCTGGGTCAGATGCCTGTAGATGGTGAACTGCAGTGTGTTTTTGCATTTGCCAATGTTTATAATTTTGCACCAGTTGTGGAACATTACTGTATATCTACGTTTCTCTTTCCACAAATGCTCCTGGAGTTTCCAGCATTTTTTATTTTTATTTCAGATTTCCTGTATCTGCAGCCAGAACTTGGGAAAGCAAGATGAACAAACAACTAGTTTAACTTAGTTAGTCGTTGCTTATAATAGTTAAATTGACAGTAAGGCATTTATGAACAGTGAAACCAGAAATTATCAGATTAATGTATGATTTCCTGAAAGCTCCAGCAATAACATCCACACCATGTCATGAAAGTGACAGAAAA
Organism: Chiloscyllium plagiosum; assembly: GCF_004010195.1. NCBI lineage: Eukaryota > Metazoa > Chordata > Chondrichthyes > Orectolobiformes > Hemiscylliidae > Chiloscyllium > Chiloscyllium plagiosum. The sequence goes on along the minus strand of NC_057718.1, from coordinate 22,312,963 downwards.
CCTAGAGCTTCACTTGGGGACAAACAATAAGGATTAGAATGCTCCAGGAACTAAAAGTCGACAACATGCCAGATTTTCGGAAATTAATTCATCTTGAAGTGAACAGAATTGTTTTCTCTTTTTCTGCAGCTCTTCCCACTGCCTCAACAAAGAAGCAATTTACGTAGTGTGCAGCTGACCCAGATTAACATTTGCAAATATCAAGAAACCTTGTGGAGGTCTTGTGGTATGGTGATAGTGTCCCAACCCCCAGACTGAGAGACCCAGGTTCAAGTCCAGCCTGCTCCAGAGGGGTGCAATAATATCTCTGAAAGGCTGGTTAGGAAAAATAGGTTATCAAAAAACCTTGTGAGGGAAAATCTTCTGTTCATTAAATGTGCCATAATTATTTTGATTACTTGCCCCTTCTGCCTTTTCCTCGTTGTTTGCCAGCATCTCTTGAAGAGCCCGAACAGAGAGGGATTGCTCCAGTACAAATGTACAGATGGAGAGATCTGGAGGGACATTCTGCAATGAAAGAAAAAAAAGTAAGGTTTAATAACCTGTTTCTCATTAGAAAGAAAAACACATTCCATCTTTATTTGTAAGGTCAACGCAATGTGTTTTTGCATTGTACCTTCAGATTGTCTAACTGTTAGTATCTCCATGTCATTTGCCAATTCTTAACTTTTTCACTTGATTATGAAAGGCTTTGAGCAGTGATGCACAGCCTTCCATCATAAGTATCATAGAAAGCATTAATTTGAAGTATGAAGGGAGCAAAAAGATATGTATCGACAAAGACACAGGATTTGAAACTAGAGTAGGACAATCAGTCCCTCGAGCCTGTTCTGCCATTCAATAAGATCATGGCTGATCTGACAGTGATGTCAACTCCACCTTCGAGTCTGTCCTGCATAACCCTTGACATCCATGTCGATCAGAAATCTGTCTGGCTCAGCCTTGAATTTGTTCAACCACCCAGATGTCACTGTTCTCTGGAGAAGAGAATTCCAATGGGAACATTTCTCTTCATCTACATACACAAACAGGTAATAACTCAGTGCATAAGTACAAAATACCTGTTATTTTGAACTCAAAACATTAACTCTGTCTCCACAGATGCTATCTGACATGTTGAGCTTTGAAAGCACTTGTTTTTATTACAAAAAATGTTAACATAGTTCAAAACTTCATGGTGGTTACAAAACAAATGTGAAGATGTGGTATTTCAGTGGTATATAACTGATCTGGAGTACCACATTAAATTATGGACATCAAAGAATAAATTGGCTCCAAGTGGATAGAATAGATTCACCAAAATGATACCAGAGTTTAAAGTTGTGAATATGAGCACAGGATGCAAAAACTTATTCTGTGTTTCTTTGAGTTTAGAAGGTCTTGTCTAAAGTGAAAAGGGATTTGATGGAATAGATGCAGAAAAACTACTTTGATTCTGATAGAGAAAGTCAGAACAATTAATGGAGCTAGGTTAGCTCAGAGTGCAATCAGAAAGCATTTTTATCACAAATGGTAATGTAAAAGTGACACTCTCACCTTCAGAAGGTTTTGGATGCTAGGTCAATTGAAAATTGAGACAAAAATCAATAGTTTGTTTTGTTAAAATTATTGGCGGTAGTTACAAATTGGCTGTAACCTAATAAAATGGTACAACAGGCTGAAGATCTGAATGGCTTACATCTATGCCTAAGTTTCTCTAAAGATGAAAACCAATTATTCTCGTACATGCTTTAAAAAAAATAAATGTAGTAACACATCATGCATCACATTATCCTGTATTTTCTTTATCATTTATAAGTTTATCAAATTTATATATAAAACATTACCACAGCCAGAATGTGCTAGATTAAAGTTTGTATTGTAATTGACAAGTCCAAGTCGAAAAGTTGGTGCTGCAAAAGCACAGCTGGTCAGGCAGCATCCGAGGGGCAGGAGAGTCAACATTTCCAAGCATAAGCTCTTCATCAGGATGCTGCTTGACCTGCTGTGCTTTTCCAGCACCACATCTTTGAATCTGATCTCCAGTATCTGCAGACTTCATTTTCTCCTAACTGACAAGTCCAAGTTTATCATTGTGCTTATGTGCTGACCAGCTACATCCTACGGTTACTAATCTTTCATGGATTAAAGTTCGGTCCTCCAACAGCTGCACAGTCTAGCTGCACTGTGTAAAATTGCACTATGCTACAACCTGCCTGTTCCAATTTCCAACAATAAATGGAGGCTTGTTTTTCACACTAAAAGTTCATTGTCTGATTCAACTTTATTGCTATGTAGCACAATGAATGATGCAAAGGACAGAATGTGCTACATGAATAAATTGATTCACATTGATAGCATATTACATAATTACAGAAGCGCTTTTGGTAACCTACAAGTATTTATTATTTCCCAGGTGGATGGTACACTCCTGCATGCTCAGGATCCAGGTTTAATAGACTTATAGCTAGGTCAACTGAGCCGAGATTCTGGTGTTTCACACTCAAATACGCAGATTGGACACAACAGCTTTAGTGATGCATGTGCTGATTTCTGCATGTGGCAGAATGGGTGGTGATTGTAGAGCTTAGGTATGTAAAGAGCTCAACAGCCTCCAGAGTCAGAAACTGCTGGTGAAACTCAGCAGGTCTGGTAGCATCTATGTAAAGAAAGCAGAGTTTTCAGACACGAAATACTAACTCTGTTTTATATTTCACAAGGAAGAGTTTTTACAGCAAGTTGTTTTTTGTTTCAGATCTCCAGCATCCACAGTTCTTTGTATTATTTTAGCCTCCAGAGTCACATCGCCAATATCAATAAATGACAATATGAAAACATTCCATATGTATTTTCCTGATGCTGGTGGTCACACATAAGTCATTACAGGTATGAGAAAGTGTGTCCATTTGCTGATGAGGTGCTTGGCATGGAATTCTGGTGTAACATCATCTGTGTCAAGCAACTCTCTGCAGAGGGTTTGGCATATCTTCATCTTCAATCTCAAATAAACATGGCTGAACAGCTGTCTATCAGTTCTGGTAGCTAAGTAGATAACCTCTGTACATAATCTAAAGATGCATGACAGCAACAAAGAGACGAATATGTCAAGGAATGTGGGCACTAGGACTCAACTACGGGTCCCTAATGCTTTCAATGTTGCCCAGTCATGGTTGACCTTACCATTCTGTTATTAAAGAAAGAGATCACATTTGAGTAGTTTCAGTGGGAAACCAATTTTCTCCAGTAGTTTAAATAGCCTATCACTGCTTACATGGTCAAAGGCTTTGGTGAGATTGATGAAAGCAATATATTACAGCATCCTTTGTTCACAGTATTTCTCCTGCAGCAGTTTCCAGTCTGAAAACATCCTATCAGCTCTAGCTCTTCCAGATCTGAAACCATATTGAGAGTTGGTGAAGATATTCAGCAATGATTTTTAGTCTGACAAAAGGAACACAGGCAACTGCTTGAACAAAAACAAGCCGAGATGGTTGTTCCAATCACTGCGTTTGCTGTTGTTCTTTCCCAGGCCCATGACCTCTGTATCACACATAGCGTGGGGTGCTACCTCTTACCTCCACAAAGACGGAGACGTAAATGCAAATACTGCAGGACTGTTGGTTTCCCATGTATAATGGGTTCAGGTTCCATAGCATCAGCACCTGGAGCTTTGCCCATGACAAGCAAGTCAGTAGCTTTGCTAAACTCCCCCATTGTCTGTTCAACATACACTTCTTTTCATGACAGCAAGGCTTTCTGTGATATCTGGAGCATCCTTGGCGGCCGTGTTCTCGCTGAAATTGAACTCCAGTTCATGATCCACTCATCTCATCAAGAACTCATTGCACTGGGTGATGACCTCCCCTACGTTGTTTTCAACTGAACCATTTTCTTTGCTGATGGTCCTGCTGCATTTTTGATCCCATCATGCATGCTTCTGACATTCCCTACATTGAAACAGATCTGGATATTCTGGGAAACTGGCAATCAGTGATGACCAGATTGAAGTGGTCTGTTCTAAACAAAGATGTTAGTGATACAAAGCTCACGGTAGAAGCAAAAGTCATCTATGTTCTCATTTATCTTTCTCAGACTATGATGTGTGAGACAGCAGGGGAATGTTCACGAACATAGTCCTGGGAATGGGTATTAAGTGGTATGAAGTGTACCCAGCTATAACCATGCGGATGACTGTTAATGCCCTCCAGGCATTTACAGATGAGCAATTGACAATAGCTTGCCATCATCACTTGCTTCGTAAGAGCATTTTTTAAAACATGGGGAACGCTCTCAGCTCTGAGTCCACAGGTGGCTGCTTTAAATTCCACTCCACAACCTCATTGCAAAAACTTGTCAACATTTTAGTAGAGAAAGAACTGGCATTTATGTAGGAACTTTCACATAAATGCAGTAGCCCAAAGTACTTCACAATCATGTATGTATTTTGGAGTGTTACATTTGGAAACACAGCAGTTAATTTGTGCACAGCAGCGATTCCACTAACAGCAAGTGAAATAAATTATCATTTAATCTAATTGACTGATGGATAGATGTTAGCCAAGGACAACTGTTTTGTTCTGTGTCAAATAGAGCTGTGGAGTCCTTTACATTTTCCTTAAACAGAAATCCAGGATTAAGCTGGCCTTATTGCACAATGCAATTTTCCTTCTTGAATGTATAAGATTATCAACCCAACTCAGTTACACAAATCTCAAAATGAATAAGTTCTGACTCAGAGGGGGGAATGCAATTACAAAAGCAGCTTAACATCTGAAAGGGAAATGCAATTTAAAAGTGCTGCTTCCATTTCAAAAGACATCAGATTCTCTCCTGCCAATTCAAGTGAATATTATAGATGTCTTACAGCACTGTTCAATATAGGACAGATTTTTCCCAATGTTCTCACCAAGATTCAAAAATAGCAACTGTTCACTTTCTGATGCTCTATCTTCAAAATGTTTCAATGCCATTTAATTACTCGAGTTAGCTGTCATTCTCTGTAGTTTCTCATTCTTGCTTGAAAGAATGGTTTCTTTTGGTTTTGAAGTTTTGGGGATCAGAACCATTTCAGTGGCAAATCAATGTGGTAAAAAGGAAGTGTCCAGGATAAAGAACCAGACCAGTGCTCCCATTTTCTTGTCCTCAAAAGGGCAGCACGCTATCAGTTTCAAAAATAACCCTTAACTCATTTACTGGAGCATTGAATGAAACCTGCCAGCAGCTTTTCCACTTCAGTCACCAGCCTTATTTGTACATTACGGCTGCTTTAGGATGCTTTAGGCTGCTCTCTTTCAGATATCCGGTTATCTAAGGAATGCTTTACTCAAAAAGCAAAACATAGTTAATCTATCATCTGCCAAAGTTCTGCCTCTGGCAAATTATTTCTCCTTTTAAAGAGATTTCCCATTATCAAAATTGAGGACACATTTTCAGTCACAATACATGTTCATATGGCTAATGGCATATACCAGAGGAAATATTCATGACATTAATATTGCAAATTATGCATTGTGCTTTGTAACATTAAGGTAGACAAGCCGGAGGCTGGAAGAACACAGCAATCCAGGCAGCATCAGGAGGTTGAGTTTCGACTGTAACCCTTCTTCAGGACTGGGGATGAGTGAAAGGGGAGCTGCAGATAAAAGGGGGAGGGGCGTTGTGGTGAGGTGAACACAGGTTGAGGGTACAACCTGGTTGGTCGAATGGGAGGAATGAATCCAGTTGGTAGCTAGAAGGAAGGGAAGGGAGGGGGAATGGTAGCTAGAGGAATGGAAGGGAGAGGGAGGGACTAGAAAGGGAATCAGGGAATGGGAAGGGAGGTTATTTGAAACTGAAGAACTCAAAGCCTGATTTTAACATGGAGCTGCTTTAAGGAAGGGATGACATGCAAGTGCTGTACAGACCGATAACATTTTAAAAATTATGGATTTCTCAAGTCAAAAGATCACATGACAAGATTTCATGTTTCAAGATTTTTGTTGTAACAGACAAATCAAAATCAACTTCAACTAAACATTACTCAGAGGGCAGCACACACTAAAGAGTATTCCTAATTAAAGTCTTACCAAACTGAAAGCTCTGCACCACATTTATACATTACTCAAGTTCTCAAAACATCCACAGTCTTTTATGTCAAGTCTCAGATGTGTTCTAGAGATTTTATAGGCTATCTTTTCTCTACCTCACTGAGGGAATTCTCTTCTGGAAGAATTCTTCAACAAGCCAGGTGGAGAATTGCAAACATTACACATTACACCATTGTTCAAAACAAATTACATAGGAAACCCCATCAAATACAGACCAATCAGTAGTGAGAAAACCTCCAGAAAACACAATATGAAATAGAATTAATAACATTAGGGGCAAATATAGATTCATTAGGGAGAGAGAACAAGGGCTTCTTCAAGGATCAAAAGAACGGTTAATTGATTTGCTGGAGTTGTTTGGATAACAGCAGCGATTTGATGAAGATAATGTTTCCAATCTTTTGTAGATGAATTACCAAATGACATTCAATGCAGTGCCATACAATAGACTTGTGAGAAAGGTTATAGCTCATGGAATAAAGGGTGGTAATGTGGCTACAACAGTGTTGACAAGGAGAAATTGTTTCCACTAGAAAATGGATCAAGAATGAGCGGGCAATGATTTACAGTGATTCACGAATAAATAAATGCATTATGACCAAAAATCATTTTCGTGCAATGGGTGGTTCGGGTCAAGAATGTTCTGCCTGGAAGTGAGGTAGAAGCAGATTCAATCAAGTCACTCAAGAGGACATTAGCGGTTTATTTAAACAGAAATATTGTGGAGGGGTATGAGGAAAGGTCAGGAGAATGGCACTAAGTCATGCTGCTCATATCAAGAATCAGTGCAGACACAATGGACTAAATAGCATTTTGCAATAATCCTGTGATTCTGTGCTAAAACCTACACTTGTACCCTCAATAGATTTTGAGAGGCATAGTGTGAAAAAGCACAGCAGGTCAGGCAGCATCTGAGGAACAGGAGAATCGACATTTCGGGCATAAGCTACTGCCTGAAACATTAATTCTACTGTTCCTCGGGTGCTGCCTGACCTGCTGTGCTTTTCCAGCACTACACTCTCGACTCTGATCTCCAGCACCTGCGGTCCTCATTTTCTCCCATATTTTGAAAGGCCCTGTCCCGTTAGCAACCAGTTCACATGAACTGGTCTCTAGGCAGAATCAGCAGGAGTTTGCCTTCCCTTCCCCCTCAAATGAATCAATTTTAACTTGCATTAAAGGAGAGAGTTTAAAACATAACCATCTTATAATGGCCAACACTAAATTTGCAAAGATATCTTAAATTTGAATCCAAGTCTATTTTAACTTCCGGGCCTCATCCAAATTAAACAGAAAATTTCACAACCAATGGTGTCAGAAATAGAATGTCTACCATCTTCCTGCTGGCTTCGAGAGGTGTATTCAAAGTGAAAATGCTCCTCTTAATGGAAGGTTGCATTACTGGCTAGTTTCACTGTTGAGTTGTTGCAATTTGTAACTTGGTCAATAATAAGTCATGGCCTCAGCTTCCACGGTTTCAGAGGTCAAAAAGTTAGGATGTGATGGGAAATTATCAAAAAGAATCCATAACTAGGCCTTCATCAAGATTGAAAATATGTAATTGTGTCAGGTTCAGGGATATCATTCCCAGGAGGCACAGGGAAAACAGCCCCAGCCTATTCAACCTCTCCGAGGAGGATGCTGCCTGAACTGCTGAGCTTTTCCAGCAACACTAATCCAGAATCTGGTTTCCAGCATCTACAGTCATTGTTTTTACCTATTCAGCCTCTCCCTATAGCTCGAATCCTCCAACCCTGGCAACATCCATGTAAATCTTTTCTGAAACCTTTCAATTTCACAACATCTTACCTATAGGAAGGAGACCAGAATTGCACGCAATATTCCAACAGTGGCCTAACCAATGTCCTGTACAGCCGCAACATGACCTCCCAACTCCTATACTCAATATTCTGACCAATAAAGGAAAGCATACTAAACACCTTCTTCACTATCCTATCTATGTGCAACTCCGTTTTCAAGGACCTATGAGCCTGCACTCCAAGGTCTCTTTGTTCAGCAACACTCACTAGGACCTTACCATTAAGTGTATAAGTCTTGCTAAAATTTGCTTTCTCAAAATGCAGCACCTCACATTTATCTAAATTAAACTCCACTTCTCCACTTCTTTGCCACTTCTCAGCCCATTGGCCCATCTGATCAAGTTCCCGTTGCAATCTGTGGTAACCTTCTTCACTGTCCACTACACTTCCAATTTTGATGTCATCTGCAAGCTTACTAACTATACTTCTTATGCTCACATCCAAACTATTTATATAAATGATGAAAAGTAGTGGACCCACTACTGAAAAACAACCCACCACCACCCTCTGCCTCCTACCTTTCAGCCCATTCTGTATCCAAATTCTCCCTGTATTTCATGAGTTCTAACCTTGCTCACCAGTCTCTCATGAGAAACTTTGTTGAACATCTCACTGAAGTCCATATAGATCATACCCACCACTCTGCCCTCATCAATCTTCTATGTTACTTCTTCAAAAAACTCAATCAAGTTTGTGAGATATGAATTCCCTTGCATAAAGCCATTTCGTCTATACCTAATCAGTCCTTGCCTTTCCAAATACATGTATATCTTGTCCCTCAGGATTCTCTCCAACAACTTGCCCACCACCAATGACAGGCTGACTGGTCTATAGTTCCCTGGCTTGTCCTTATCACCGTTAGCCAACCTCCTGTCTTCCAGCACCTTACCTGTGACTCTCGATGATACAAATATCTCAGCAAGAGACCCAGCAATCACTTCCCTAGCTTCTCACAAAGTTCTAGTGTACACCTGATCAGGTCCTGAGGATTTATCCACTTTAATGCGTTTGATCTCCATTGGGCATGGAGATCAAAACCAATACATCTTGATCATCCCAAATTAATCAATAAGCATGAAGCAAGCACTTCCTCCTCTGTAATATGGACATTTTTCAAGATGTCACCATCTATTTCCCTACATTCTATATCTTCAATGTCCTTTTTCACAGTAAATACTGATGCAAAATACTCATTTAGTATCTCCCCCATCTCCTGCGGCTCCACACAAAGGCCGCTTTGCTGATTTTTGAGGGGCCCTATTCTCTTCCTGGTTACCCTTTTGTCCTTAATGTATTTGTAAAAACCCTTTGGATTCTCCTTAATTCTATTTGCCAAAGCTATGTCATGTTCCCTTTTTACCCTCCTGATTTCTCTCAAGTATATTCGGACTGCCTTTATACTCTTCTAAGGATGCACTCGATCTATCCTGTCTATATCTGACATATGCTTCCTTCTTTTTCTTAACAAACCCTCAATTTCTTTAGTCATCCTGCATTCCCTATACCTACCAGCCTTTCCTTTCACTCTGACAGGAATATACTTTATCTGGACTCTTGTTATCTCACTTCTAAAACCTTCCCATTTTCCAGCCATCCCTTTACCTGCGAACATCTGTCCCCAGTCAGCTTTCGAAAGTTCTTGCCTAATCCCATCAAAATTGGCCTTCCTCCAATTTAGAACTTCAACTTTTAGATCTGCTCTATCCTTTTCTATCACTATTTTAAAATTAATAGAATTATGGTCGCTGGCCCCAAAGTGCTCCCCCACTGGCACAGCCACCTGCCCTGCCTTATTTCCCAAGAGTAGGTCAAGTTTTGCACCTTCTCTAGTAAGTACATCTACATACTGAATCAGATATTTTCTTGTACATACTTAACAAATTCCTCTGCATCTAAACCCTGAATACTACAGCAGTCCCAAGCTATGTTTGGAAAGTTAAAATCCACTACCATAACCAATCTATTATTCTCACAGATAACTGAGATCGCCTTACAAATTTGTTTCTCAATTTCCCTCTGACTATTAGGGGGTCTATAATACAATCCCAATAAGGTGATCATCCCTTTCTTATTTCTCAGTTCCACCCAAATAACTTCCCTGGGTAATTGATATGATATCCTAGTCCCATGTTCCTAACCATGCCTTGAGTTCATCTGTCTTCCCTGTTAGGCCCCTTGCATTGAAATAAATGCAGTTTAATTTATCAGTTCTACCTTGTTCTCTGCTTTGTCCCTGCCTGCCCTGACTGTTTGACTCGCCTTTATTTTCAACTGTAGCAGTCTCAGATTGAAATCTTTCCTCACTATCTCCCTGGGTCCCACACCCCACCTCACTAGTTTAAATCCTCCCGAGCAGCTCTAGCAAATCTCCCTGCCGGTACAGTAGCCTCCTTTCAATTTAGGTCCAATATGTCTTTTTGTACAGGTCATTTCTACCCCAAAACAGCTTCCAAAGATCCAAAGATGTGAATCATTCTCCTGTACACCAGCTCCTCAGCCATGCTCTATCCTCCTATTCCTGCCCTCACTATCCCGTAGCACCAGGAGTAATCCAGATATTACTTCTCTCGAGGACCTCCTTTTTAAATTCCTGCCTAACTCTCTGTAATTCCCTTCCTATGTCATTGGTTCCAATGTGTACAATGACCTCCTGCTGGCCCCTCTCCCCCTTGGAAACATTCTGCACCCTCTCTGAGACATCCTTGATCCTGGCACCAGGGAAGCAACACACCATTCTGATTTTTCGCTGCTGGCCACAGAAACGTCTGTCTGTACCTCGGACTAGAGAATCCCCTAAGACAATTGATCGCTTGGAACCCCACGTACCTCTCATTACATTAGAGCCAGTCTCAATGCCAGAAACTTGGCTGTTCGTACTACATTATTGAAAGTTATTGGAAAACTTGCCAAGACGTTTCAGCATCTTGGATGGAAGTGAAGCAAAGTCTGATTCCAGTCAGTACTGTATCATTTGACTGACACCAGCATCCTGCAATCATCCTTGGTACAAAGGTACAAAGGTACCAGGTTCAAAGCAGTTGAAGGTCCGCTGCAGCTTAATAGTTTTGCTTGTCATTTCCTCATTTTACTTTGTCTTTTGTTATTTAACTGGCTGACATTGAAAAGTCATACAAAATCTAGAGGCAGAAGCAATCAATTACCTCAGTGTAACAGCTGGCACCTCAGACGCTAGTTCGCCATAATATTGGGCATGGAGATCAAAACCAATACATCTTGATCATCCCAAATTAATCAATGAGCATGAAGCAAGCATCAAACTCACCAATGTGTTGAGCTAGCCAGTTGTATTGGATTTCAACCAGTAGATTTTACTACAGTCCCATTCTTCTCTCTCAATCCCAACATCTCTCAAATTCCCCCAAGGTAGGACTTTCAAGGTATGAGCACCATTCAACCTGTTATTTGAATATCCCTGGGATGTGACTTTGCCACATTGGGTTCATGATCCCAGATGTTTGTGGCTGTTCTTTGCACATTCAACTGACCTGGAATTGTCTAAATTGGATCCTGATTGAACGTATGGGCACTAGAAATTGATTTATTAATATTCCTCTTATTGATCAGTAACGTGGCAGTGGTTTTACAACTGTGCAACTTGTTAGCCCACCTGAGAACTGAACACATTTTATGCAACTAGCAACAAAGTAAGGCAAGATGAAACAACTCACAAATGTTGTAGAATCCTTACTGTGCAGATAGATGACATTCAATCCATTACGTGCCTATCGACCCCTACCCTAGCCCCGTGATCCTCCATTTGCCACAACTATTCCCAACCTAGTTTGCAACTCCCCGGACAATATGGACAACTTAACATGGTGCTCCCACCTAACCTGAACATCTTTGGACTGTGGGAGGAAACAGGAGACCTGGAGAAAACCCACACGGTTGGGGGGACCATGCAAACTCCATAGAAATAGTCACGCAAGGCTGGATTTGAACCTGGATCCCTGGCACTGTGAGGCAGCAGTGCTAACCACTGAGCCACCATGCTCCCTGCAAATTTCATTCAATTTAGTTTCAGAAATAACTAGAATGGAATAGCTTTTATTGTCACAAATACTCAATGAGTACAGTGAAAAATATATCCGCCGCAATTACAGCGTCAATTTGTATAGAAAAGTATCTCGGCACAGCTTCATTAGTTACAAGATTGAGACAATACAGAAATAAACATCCAGCAACTATTCCATTACTGTTACATTTGGAAAGTATTTGGATGCCTCTATCTGGTATTTTCTTGTCTCTGCCCTATTTAAGTCCAGGCAGAAAATCACATTGATAGTTTTACAAGCACACAGCTAATTAAGGCTCTTAAATGGGCTACTGCCTGTGTAAGGGCATCATCCCACTCCCAGTGATACTCACAAAGAGGTAGATCACTCAAAATGTGGGAGTCCCGAGAAGCAAACCTCTCCCCCGCCCCAGATATGCTTGTAGGCCTCTCCGGGGCAAATCATTTGTTCAACACCTTACCACCCGCCTCTCCCACCAAGGTTCTGTGACTTCCACATCCCACACCATCCCCTATGCATTCAACAAATACCATCCAAAGCCTCTGAAATGCTAGTCCTGTGCCACTTATTTAATGTACATTTTATTTTTTTCTTGTTTCAAAACAATCTATTTATTGGTTACACAAGGCTAGCATTGTATCATATCCAACTGTCTTCCTGATGAAGGGCTTTTGCCCGAAACGTCGATTTCGAAGCTCCTCGGATGCTGCCTGAATTGCTGTGCTCTTCCAGCACCACTAATCCAGAATCTGGTTTCCAGCATCTGCAGTCATTGTTTTTACCTCATATCCAACTGTGTCATACTGTTTCTTTGGATTATTCTGCCTGTGAGCAAACCAGCCTGAGCTTTAACCTGAAAGCAATGGCCTGATAGTACCCTACAACTTTCACTGCAAAGCAGATCAGAAAACTCACTGCTATGATATACCAAAGAAAGAGAGCTTGCTGGCTCCATGGCACAATATCGCACATATAATTGCAGGCTCCAGTTAACAGATGTGTCTATCGACTCATACAAACTGCTTTTTTATTATCAACATGAGGGAAGATTGTCTGAAAGTCTAACAATTACTTTGTGTGGAAGTTCAAGTGAAGCAGATTGAGCAACTGCTATGGAATGAAGCATTGCTGTCAATAAACTGGGTAACACTACAGTTCAGGTTTTCACACCTCAACATTTTCTCAGATAGGAATGATCTCCTCTTTAAGTACAACACAGTGTTTGGCTTGCAAGACTGCTGACATTATTTTCCGGAGTAGGAGCTCCCAAGATCTCCTGTTGTCAGAAGAATGAGCTGCTGCGATATTATTGCATTTGAGAAACACTCTTTTCACTGCAATATATTTGTTCTTCTAATGTAAATGTTTAAGTGAAAAGCACAATCTACAATAAAATGCTCAACCTGCATCATCATCAGGCAGTGTTACAGAGACATTCTGCTGCAAAATTAATACTGGTTGACAGCCCAAATCCATTTGCAGAGAACAGCTTCTATAATGTGCAAAAGCTGACACTTATTGCCATTCAGTGTAAAACAAAGCACCAGTCTGAGTAAAGTGTGCTCTGGTGAGGCATCAATGTCGAAAGCATTTAAAACTGTTTTTTTAAACCTAATTTCAAGGCCTGGTAATTATAAATGTTTGTCCAACTATTGCCCTTGTCTCTCTTTTCTTTTAACTCTATAGATTGAAATAGTCATTTCACTAGGGTGTCACTTTGTAAGCCTCTCTGACAAGCGAAAGGCTGGCATACTTGCAAGAATTCTCCAGGATCTGCACCAATGTGGTAGAATGTACTTAATACTGCAATGATATTACAGCATTGCAGGTAGAAACAGATCCAGCAGTAAACAGACAGTAATAGTGCCATTAGCAGCAGGAAGACTTGAAGATTTTTCCAATGTAGCCTTAAAAAAAAGTAATAGTACTATATGTTAGTCCATTTTGCTACTTGGTCTTGATTGAGTGGGCTTTATGCACAGCAATGCAATTTGTGTTTCTGTTACTTTCAGGAAGCTCCGCAGCCAGAAAGTAAAGCTACTCTCAGCCAAAGGAAGTGGGAGGAATAACCGTGGATCAATGAGGTGTGGAGAAGAGCAGGCCAGGAGCAGACATATTTAAAAGTGACGTGCCAAGCTAATCAAGCTAAAATACGGGACTATGTAGATGCTAAACTGCGGAAGTACCATGTGACAAACAGAGCAGAGCGATCCCACAACCAACAAATTAGATTATAAATCTGAAGAGCTGTCAGTTCCAGTTTTGAATGGTGTCAGATAATTAAATAATTAGTTGGAGGAGGAAGTCCACAAATATCCTCAGGGAGTGGGAAGCCTAGCATAAAAGTGCAAAAGAGAAGGCTAAAATATTTGCAGTCATTTTTAGCTTGTAATGTTGAATGGATGGCACATCTCAGCATATTCCTGAGGTCTCCAGATTCACAAATGATAAGTATCAATCAATTTCACTCAGACCACAAGATCTCAAAGGTAAGACGAAGGCACTGATTACAGCAGAGACCGTGAGACCTGACAGCATCTCAGGTGTACTACTGAAGACTTGTGCTTCAGAATTAGCAATGTCCCACCAACTCCAGTAGAGCTGCAATACTGAAAATATTTATTAAATTATCCAGATAGCTACTGTCCACAAAAAGTAGGACAAATTTAGCCTGGCTTTTCAGTCTACTCTCAATCATCAGCAAAGTGATGGAAGTTGTCACTGGGGGTGCTTTATAAAGTGATCCAATGTTCAGTTTGAATTTCACAAGGAACATTTGATTATAGCTTTGGTTTAACCATGGGAAAAAGAACCCAGATTGAAGAAATGAAGTCAAATCAAGTGAGCATTTGACTGAGCATGACATCAAGGATACATCTCAAAATTGAAGATAACTGGAATTGATAAAAGGCTCTACACACTGGTTAGAGTCATAACTAGTACAAAGGAAAATGATTATGCTTGTTGGCAGCCAATCATCTCAGTCCCAGGTAGAAGTTCCTCAAGATAGTGTCCTAGGCCCCACTATCTTCAGCTGCTTCATCAATAACCTTCTCTGCATCATAAGGTCAGAACTGGCGATGTTCACCAATGATCACACTATCTCCAGAAATGGAAGGTGTCCCTGCCCAAATGCAATAATAACTGGACAATATCCAGGCTTGGCTGAAAAATGGCAAGTAACATATATGCTACATAAATACCAGGCAATGACCATCTCTGATGAGAGAGAATTTAACCACCACCCCTTAAAATTCAATGGCATTACCATCACCAAATCCCCAGCTACCAACATCCTGGAGAGAGGTTACCATTGACCAGAAACTGAACTGGAGTCACCATATAAACACAGTAGCTAAAACAGCAGATTAGAGCCCAGAAATCCTGCAGTGCTTAACTCACCTCCTGACTCCCCAAAGCCTGTTCACTATCCACAATCAAAAAATCAGGAGTTTGGTGGAATATTTGCTACTTGTCTGGATTAGTGCAGTTCCGACAATACTGACGAAGCTTGACACCATCCAGGACAAAGCAGTCTGTTTTAGTGGCACCACATCCACAACATCCAGTCACTCCAACACCAATGCTCAGTAGCAGCAATGTGTACTATCTACAATATGCACTGCAGAAATTTGTCAAAGACTGCACATTCCACACCCACAGCCACTACCATCTAGAACATCCAGGGTAGTGTACATATATGGGTATAACGCCATCTCCAAGTTCCCATCAAAGTGTCTCACAGTCCTGACTCTGAAATATATCACTGTTCCTTCACAATTGCAGGGTCAAAGTCCTGGAATTCTCACCCTAATGGCATTGTGGATCTACCAACAGCACATGGATTACTGTGATTCATGAAGGCAGCTCACCACTACCTTTTCGAGGACAACTAGGGCTAGGCAATAAATGCTGGCCCAGCTAGCAATGCCCACGCCCCACAAGTAGATTTCTAAAAAGTCAGGGGCAAGGAATTCTGTAGTATGCAAGTCACTTCTTGACACAAAAGTCTATCCACCAACTATAAAGCACAACTTAGTAATGGTAAAGGAATATTCCCCACTTGTCTGGATGTATGCAGCTCCAATTATACTCACAAAGTTTGACACCATCTGGAATAAAGCAGCTCATCCATCATTCTAAACATTCAGTCCCTCCATCACCAGATGGAGTATGCAATATTTACAAGACATACATGTAAATGCCTAAAAACACGCAACAACTTGCCAGGATCCTGCAGCTTCCAAATGCACTATCTCTACCACATAGAATGATGTGGGAACATCACCACCTGGAAGTTCCATTGCAAGACACAATCATTCTGATTTGGAACTGCATCACTGTCCTTCACTCTCAGAGTCAAAATCCTTCAACTCACTTCCTAATAGCACTTTGTGTCTAACCTATACTGGATGCGTTGCAGCAGTTCATGAACACAGCTAAGCAAAACTTTAAAAGGCATTTGGAGATGGCAATAAAATTGGAGCCTCACCCACAAACAAAATTTTAAAGCATGACATTTGAAGGGCTCTTCCTGTGTTTCTGCCCACATTTTCAATGTTTCCAAGGTTGTTATTCCACAAACACCTTCCACATTGTAAATGGGGAACAATTTTAATGCAGCAGCCCAGAAACATCATTGAACATGGTATAGCACTGGTTACATCCTATAAACCCACATAAAAGTTATCACAAAGCACACATGGCCAAATGAAAGCTAAAAAGATTCGATTAAGACCTTTTGATGAGTCTCCATGAAGGACATACAACAAAGGTTCACCAGATTTGTTCCTGTGAGGTTGGGACTGTCCTGCAAAGAGAATTTGAAAAAATTGGACCTGTATTCTCCAGAGCTTCAAGAATGTGAGGTGATCTCGTTGAAATTTAGAAAAAACTTAAGGCGATTAAGTACATGCAGGTAAAATATTTCCCTTGGGAGTCTAAAACCAAAAGCACAAGTTAAAAACAAAGAAGATGCCATTTAAGTTTGAGATGAGGATAAATTACTTTACTCAGAGACTTGAGAACGTTTGGAGCTGTCTGGCACAGAGGGTTGTGGAACCTCAGTCTTTGAGTATATTTAAGGTAGAAGTTGATAAATTTATGATTACCAATGGTGGGTTATGGGAATTAAGTGAGTAGAAGGCATTGAATTGAATGGTGGGGTAGGCACAATGGACTGAATGAGCGCAGCAGGTCAGGCAGCATCCAAGGAACAGGAGAATCGACATTTCGGGCATAAGCCAAAACGTCGATTCTCCTGTTCCTTGGATGCTGCCTGACATGCTGCGCTTTTCCAGCAACACATTTTCAGCTCTGATCTCCAGCATCTGCAGCCCTCACTTTCTCACAATGGACTGAATGGCCTATTCATGTTTAATATTGAATTTACCTTGGGATCAGTAGTGCAAGATTCAGCTGTATTGTGTTCAGAGTTGCATATTATTTGAAAATATGAAATTGTACCAGTGTTTTCTGCTTAAAGTTTAGGCATTGCTTAAAATAAGAGCAAACGAGGTAAAAACAATGACTGCAGATGCTGGAAACCAGATTCTGGATCAGTGGTGCTGGAAGAGCACAGCAATTCAGGCAGCATCCGAGGACAGGCAAAATCGACGTTTCGGGCAAAAGCCCTTCATCAGGAATAAAGGCAGAGAGCCTGAAGCATGGAGAGATAAGCTAGAGGAGGGGGGGGGGGGGGAGAGAGTAGCATAGAGTACAATAGGTAGGTGGGGAAGGAGATGAAGGTGATAGGTCAGGGAGGAGAGGGTGGAGTGGATAGGTGGAAAACGAGCTGGGCAGGTCGGACAAGTCCGGACAGGTCAGGGGATCGAGTTTCTGAAGGTTAGAAGCTAGGATGAGGTGGGGGAAGGGGAAATGAGGAAACTGTTAAAATCCACATTGATGCCCTGGGGTTGAAGTGTTCCAAGG
>NC_057718.1:22288577-22293950 GCF_004010195.1 Chiloscyllium plagiosum | reverse complement strand
GCTGTGGTTGGGAGATCTCCTGAGGTGATGAGGTTCTGTATGGTCTGGGAGATGATGGTTTGGTGATGGGGGGTGGGGTCATGGTCAAGGGGGCGGTAGGAAGAGGTGTCCTCGAGTTGGCATTTGGCTTCAGCGATGTAGAGGTCAGTGCGCCAGACTGACATTTTCTACAAACCCACCGACTCCCACAGCTACCTGGATTACACCTCTTCCCACCCTACCTCTTGCAAATATGCCATCCCATATTCCCAATTCCTCCGCCTCCACCGTATCACTTGTGTGTGTTTGTGGTTCCACCATAGAACACACCAGATGGCCTCCTTCTCTAGAGACCGCAATTTCCCTTCCCACGTGGTTAAAGATGCCCCCCAACGCATCTCATCCACTGATCCAGAATAAAATAAGAGCAAGTTATATGCTGTTAATCCTTAATATGACAGTCAGTGTTATTGTGCTATTTTTATCGCACTTGTGTGTGTTTGTGTGTCTGTCTGTCTACGTGTATGTGTGTGTGTATATGTTTTTTCCCATACTAATAATACGAGCTCCATGTTGCATTGACATCACAAGAATCATCTGCAACATAATGGATATTTTAGGTTGGACTTGAAAACAGATTTTTGCTTTTTAAAAACTGTCTTTGACCATAAAAGCCGAAAGAACTGTGGACACTAAATGAGAAACAAAAACCACTTGTGAGGAAGGATCATCAGACCTGAAACATTAACTCTGATTTCTCTTCACAGATGCTGCCAGACCTGCTGAGCTTTTCCACCAATTTCTGCTTTTGTTTTGTCCATAAAAAGTTCATCTCGAAGGATGCAAGATCAAATGAACAATGCTCTAAAACATGGCCATCAATCAAGAGCTTATATTTTTCACCAACCTTGAGACACAATTATGTCAGCGATTTGGAATGGAGTTGGTCATTACTGGAATAACCCACCAAAAGCTCTGTTCCTCAGATGCAGGATTTCACCTGCCCTTCCTACACCACTGGAAACACACACACACCACATAACATTGACTGTCAAGACACATATGTGAATGTGGCACTGAGGGACAATAACTTTCAACGGTGGACCACGATCCAGCAAGGAGTCAGTGCCTTTTGGGGAGCAAAAGAGAGTAATATTTCTGCAAAAATCAGGAGATTCATGTCTTGCAAAGGAATATGCATTCTAGATGCAGCATGACTGTATTTTAAATTGCCTCCTCTAAGTTCATAACAGTCATTAGCATGATCAGGCTCTGCTATGATTGACTGTCATAAAGAAATATATAACTCTCATTATAACATGTCAATAATGTATTATAACGTGGCTTTAACTTACAACGTGAGCCTGGTAGAAATGATCTGACTTCCCACACATCAATATAGGAATGTAGGAGGAGAAGTAGACCATTTGGCCCTTTGAGCCCACTCCACCACTCAATAAGATCATGCCTGATCTGGTTGTGGTCTCAGCTCCACTTTCCTATCTGCAATCCATAACCCTTGACATCCTTGTCTGTCAAAAAACCGATCTCAGCCTGGAAAAAAATTAAGGATCCAGCTTACATTAGCTTCTGAGGAATACAATTCTACAGCTCAATCACCCTCTGAGAGAAAACAATTTTCTGTCTTAAAAGGGAAACCTCTTATTCTTAAACTATGTGACATAATTTTAATCTCCCTTACAAGGGAAAGCATCTTCCTATTATCCAATGATCCAGGAGTTCTCCCTCAAGATCTCATATATTCCAATAAGGTCACTTCTCAATGTATATCCAAAAGATACATGTCTAACTTGTTCAATCGTTATTAGAAGATAAGCTGTTCATCCCAAGAATGAGTCAAGTGAACCTTCTCTGAACTGATTCTAAAGTAATTATATCTTTTTTTCAAATGAAGACAGCATACTGTAAACAGTGCTCCAGATGTGATCTCATCGATGCCCTGTGTAGCTGCAGTAAAATCTACTTATTCTTATATTCCATCTCCCTTGCAGTTTAATGACAACATCCCATTTAACTTCCTAATCATTGACTGTAACTGCATACCTGCATTCTCTGACTCATGTACCAGAACTTTCAAATCCCTCTGCACCACAAGTCCTGAAATCTGTCTCCATTTAAACAATTTTCTATTCTTCTTGCCAAGACAAACAAGTTCACACTCACCTCTGTATACTCCATCGGCCAATTCTTGCCCACACATATAACCTACCTCTGCAGACTCTTTACCTTGTCTTGAAAATTTACATTCTTATGAATCTTGATGTCATTGCCAAATTCAGCTACAATACATTGAGCCCCCTCATCTAACCGATAGATTAGATTATAAATAATTAAGGGCAAAAGTGACAACTGCAGATGCTGGAGATTAGATCGAGCTTGTGGTCTAGAAAAGCACAGCAGGTCAGGCAGCAACCGTGGAGCAAGAGAATCAACGTTTCAGGCAAAAACCTTCATCAGGAATGAAAATGTCGATTCTCCTGCTCCTTGGATGCTGCCTGACCTGTTGTGCTTTTCCAGCACCACACTTTCCAGTATAAATAATTGAGGACCCAGCATTAATTCCTGTGATACTTTACTAGTTGCACCTTGCAAACTTGAAAACTAAATTACCCATTTATCTCTAAGCTCTGTTTCCTGTTAGCTAGGCAATCTTTTTTCCATGCTAATATCTTCGTCAACTCTGTGGCTGAATCTTACAGAGGTCTGAATCTTACAGGGGCCTGGGCATAACCATCATACAATCTAGGGGCTTTTGCCATGGTCAGTCATCCTTCACCAGGTTTTTTTTTAGATTAGATTAGATTACTTACAGTGTGGAAACAGGCCCTTCGGCCCAACAAATCCACACCGCCCCGCCGAAGCGCAACCCACCCATACATTTACTCCTTACCTAACACTACGGGCAATTTAGCATGGCCAATTCACCTGACCTGCACATCTTTGGACTGTGGGAGGAAACCGGAGCACCCAGAGGAAACCCACACAGACACGGGGAGAACGTGCAAACTCCACACAGTCAGTCGCCTGAGGCGGGAATTGAACCCGAGTCTCTGGCGCTGTGAGGCAGCAGTGCTAACCACTGTGCCACCGTGCCGCCCATGCTGCACATGTTCAGCCTGAATGCAGATGGCTGACAGAAACATGGCCATTTGTTCTCTGTATGCAGCTTTTGTCACAGTGTGGTGAAGCGTTCTCAGCCCTCAGCTGCGCAATATTTCAATGACATTTTTTTCTGAAACTACTCTCTCTCCTTTTGCTCCCATTTTAGATCATTTCCACTGAGGGTCTGGTGCTCTGCCGTGGGTGGCATGTTGGTCACTGCTGTTGCTTTCCTAAGACGGTGAAGATGGATGCAGGAGGTACAGGACTGACAAACAAGTTCAGAGGCAGTAGCAGGTCACTGAGGAAGATGAGGAACACCCCACTCAGGAAGAGGTTGGAGACACAGATGCACGGAGTGCATAGAAGAGCCAGGTTTTACTATCCTGACTGCATTTCCTGTGGATGAGTGAGATGCAGTGCCGGCACTGGCTCTATATGTCCAGGGGGCACTGCGACAGAAATTTGCTAGATCCTGGAGTGGGGTCCGAGGGCTGCAAGAGTGGGAGGCCACCCTCTCCCAGTAACTGTGAAGATGACAGCTCCTTTGAACCTCAATGCAACCTCCAGGGACTGCCGGGTGATTGTGTGGGATCTTTCAATTGTGTCTCCACAACTGTGTCAGACCAGTGACTGATGCCATCTATGAAAGGTCACACTGGCTCATTTTGTACCTCCGCAATAAGATCAGTGCTGGAGCCTTCCCTCAGGTGCACAGTGCAATACACGGCACACATATGGCACTGAGAGGGCCATATCACAACACTGCAGAATTCCACTTGATAAATCTGCAGGTCATCTGTTGCTGTAGGAGGGACAGCTTCAGATATGTGGATCATTGGGATACTTTCTGGGGAAGGTGGGACTTGTACAAGAAGGACAGATTGCATCTGAACAGGAGGGGCACCAATATCCTGGGCAGAAGGTTTGCTAGAGCTCTTTGGGGTGGGAACCAGAGCTATGGATCAGATGATGGAGTGTGTCGTGAATAGCCAGACACAGTGTGCAGAGAGTTTGTGAGGAGGGACAGGCCCTTGATAGGGCAAAGGCGCAGTCAGTGTGATGGGTTGAAGTGTTTCTTTTTTAATAAAAGAATGATCAGTACTTGGAACTATAATGTTCTGGCCATTATGGAGACATGGATATCACAGGGGCAGGAATGGTTGTTGAAAGTTCCAGAGTTTAGATGTTTCAGAAGGAATAGTGGAGGAGGTAAAAGAGGTGGGGGAGTGGCTTTGCTAATCAGGGATATTATCAGAGCTGCAGAAAGGGAGGTCATTGAGGAGGGTTTGTCTACAGAGTCAGTATGGGTGGAAGTCAGAAATAGGAAAGAAGCAGTCACATTATTGGGAGTTTTCTCCAGACACCTCAACAGCAACAGAGACACGGAGGAGCAGATTGGGAGGCAGATTTTGGAAAGGTGCAGAAGTAACAGTGGTGTTGTCACAAAGAACTTTAACATCCCTAATATTGATTGGAACCTCCTTAGTTCAAATAGGTTGGATGGAGAAATTTTTGTCAAGTGTGTCCAGGAAAAGCTCCTGACTCAATATATAGATAGGCTGACTACAGGGGTGGCCATATTGGATTTGGTGCTTGGCAACAAGCCAGGCCAAGTGTCAGATCATTCATGGCAAGGGATAGGAGCAGATGGTACGGGAAAGTAATTAATTGGGGGAGGGGGAATTACAACGCTGTTAGGCAGTTACTGGGAACAGATGTTTTCAGGAAATGCACGACAGAAATGTGGAGATTGTTTAGGAAACTCTTGCTGATAGTGCAGGACAGGTTTGTCACATTAAGCAAGGAAGGGATGGTAGGTTTGAAGAACCTTAGATGACAAAAGACGTGGACCATCTAGTCAAGAGGAAAAAGGAAGCTTACTTCAGGCAAGGATCAGAAAGGGCTCTAGAGAATTACAAGGTGGCCAGGAAGGAAATGAAGAATGGACTTAGGAGAGTCAGAAGGGGGCATGAAAAAGCTTTCACAGATAGGATTAAGGAAAATCCTAAGGCATTATACATTTATGTGAGGAACAAGAGGATGGCCAAAGTGAGGGTAGGGCTGATCAGGGATAGTGGAGGGAACTTGCACTTTGAGTCAGAGGTAGAGGGGGTCCTTTGAAAGTTGCCACCCAGGTAAATAGTGCGGTGAAGAAGGCATATGGCGTACTGGCTTTTATTGGTAGATGAATTGAGTTCCGGAGTACTGAGGTCATGTTGCAGTTGTATAAGACTCTGGTGCATCCGCATCTGGAGTATTGTGTGCAGTTTT
>NC_057718.1:22206025-22288550 GCF_004010195.1 Chiloscyllium plagiosum | reverse complement strand
AATTAAGGGGGGGTAGGTATAGGACAGATGTTAGGGGTAGGTTCTTTACTCAGCGAGTCGTAAGTTCATGGAATGCCCTGCCAGTAGCAGTGGTGGACTCTCCCTCATTATGGGTATTTAAGCGGGCATTGGATAGGCATATGGAGGATAGTGGGCTAGTGTAGGTTAGGTGGGCTTGGATCGGCGCAACATCGAGGGCCGAAGGGCCTGTACTGCGCTGTATTCTTCTATGTTCTATGTTCTATGTTAATGAATACTTTGCTTCAGTATTTATTCACGACTGAGAGGGACCTTAATGTTTCTGAGGACAGCATGAAACAGACTGAAATGCTTGAACAGGTTGATGTTAAGGAGGATGCGCTGAAAAGTTTTAAAAACATGAGGATAGATAAATCCTCTGGGCCAGATAGGATATACCCCAGGTTACTACAGAATGTGAGGGAAGAGATTGCTGCGCCTTTGGCAATGATCTTTGCATCCTCACTGTCCAGTGCCAGATGATTGGAGGGTGGCAAATGTTACTCCCTTGTTCAAGAAAGGGAGTAGGGATAATCCTGGGAACTACAGACTAGTCAGTCTCACATCTGTGGTGGGTAAAGTATTGGAGGATTCTGAGAGACAGGATTTATGCTTACTTGAAAAATCACAATTTGATTAGAGATAGTCAGCATGGCTTTGTGAGGGGTAGATCATGCCTCACAAACCTTATTGAATTCTTTAAGGATGTGCCAAAACACTTTGATGAAGGTAGAGCAGTGCATGTGGTGTGCATGGATTTTAGCAAGGCATTTGATAAGGCTCCCCATGGTAGGATCATTCAGAAAGTAAGGAGGCATGGGATACAGGGATCTCTGGCTGTCTGGATACAGATTTGGCTGGCCTATAGAAGACAGAGGGTGGTGGTAGATGGGAAGTATTCAACTGGAGCTTGGTTACCAGTGGTGTTCCGCAGGAATCTGTTCTGGGACCTCTGCTCTTTGCGATCTTTATAAATGACTTGGATGAGGAAGTGGAAAGATGGGTGAGTAAGTTTACCAATGCCATGAAGGTTGATGAAGTGATAGATAGTGTAGAGGATTGTTGTAGGTTGCAGTGGGACTTTGACAGGATGCAGAACTGGGCTGAGAGTGGCAGATGAAATTCAACCTGGAAAAGTGTGATGTCATTCACTTTGGAAGGTCATATTTAATGTAGAATACAGGGTTAAAGGCAGGATTCTTGGCAGTGTGGATAAACAGGGTTTCCATGTCCAGAGATCCCTCAAAGTTGCCACCCAAGTTTTTAGGGTTGTCAAGAAGGTATATGTTGTGTTGGCTTCCAGTAGCAGGGGGATTGAGCTTAAGAGCCACAAGGTTATGCTGCAGCTCTATAGAGTGCTGGTTAGACTATATTTGGAATATTGTGTTCAGTTCTGGTTGTCTCATTATAGGAAGGATGTGAAAGCTTTATGGATGATGCAGAGGAGAATTACCAGTTTGCTGCCTGGACTGGAGGAAAGGTTGAGGGAGCTGGTATTTTCTCATTGGAGTGAAGAAGGATGAGAGGTGTACAAGATGATGAGAGGCATAGATAGAGTGGATAGCCAGAGAATTTTCTCCAGGATGGAAATGGCTATCACGAGGAGGCATAATTTTAAGGTGATTAGAAGGAGATTTACGGGAGTGTTCAGAGGTAGATTCTTTACACAGAGAGTGGTGGGTGTATGGAATGCACTGCCAACTGTGGTATTACAGTCAGATACATTAGGGACATTTAAGCAACTCTTGGACAGGCACTTGGAATCTAGTACAATGAAGAGAATATAGGTTACTCTGATCTTAGGGTAGGATAAAACGTCAGCACAACATCGAGGGCTGAAGGACCTGTTCTGTGCTGTACTGCTCTCTGTTCTGTGTTCCATGTCATTTGTGATAACCATTCCCACTTCCTGGAGGTGTGTGCCCCCTACCTTGGCAGCTGCTATGACTCCTGCATCTTGGAGCACTTTCATATAACTGGTGTGCTTGAGGGTCCAGTTTACAATGCTAGTCACTCAGGGTTAAGGGCTACCCACTGCATCCATGCCTCATATCACCATTGCATAACGCCCGAGTGACATAGAGAACAAATGTAATGCTGTCATATCTTAATCAAGCCCATAATGGAGCAGAGTACAAGGCATTTGATGATATGATTCTGCTGTTTGGACCAGTCTGGGGCTAATAGAGTGCAGCTTCATCTGGTGAGCTGTGATTTATACAGTTGGAGTCGGCAATGAGGTGATGTGCAGAAAGCTGAGGAATTGGGGGAACAGGAGCAGTCTTCTAAGGGGGAGGATAATGACACTAGAGAGAAGTTTTCCTCCTCTCTCTACTGCGAATCCTCTTACTAGAGAGGAGGAAGCTCTCCTTGTGTGTGTGAGTCACAGCTCAGCTGTGTTCAGCACTACAGGCCAGACAGGACCTGATTGACACTCAGTTCCAGTATATGAAAGTTGAGTGTAGCAGAGTGTAATGTAAAACACTCATTGGTCATGATGCTGAAATCTGGTTTGCGTTATCAGGGCAATTTTCAGTCACTATTGGGTTTTTTGTGTTAACTTTTGATGTAAGAAATTGAACGCTCATACTTGGACTTATCCAATTGCTTGCTTGTTGCCCTACTAGACAATGACCAACTGCCTGTAGACAGTGGACACTGGGTACAGGGCAGAGTTAGGGGGTGGTCAGACAGGATTTAGCTACAGAGAGATAAAGTGTACAGTGTGGTGGTTAAGCAGCGAGGGTGAGAGATTGAGGTTATACATGTCAGAGAGTATCAGCTATGTGCTGTGGATCCTGTTCAAAGTGAACACAAAATTGTATCACGTTGTGATCACTGTCGCCTAGAGGCTCCATTAGCAAGAGAATATTGATTAA
Source organism: Chiloscyllium plagiosum (assembly GCF_004010195.1). Taxonomy (NCBI): domain Eukaryota; kingdom Metazoa; phylum Chordata; class Chondrichthyes; order Orectolobiformes; family Hemiscylliidae; genus Chiloscyllium; species Chiloscyllium plagiosum. The sequence continues at coordinate 22,285,653 of NC_057718.1, read as the reverse complement.
TCCTGTCTCAAGAAAAAAAATTAAAAGCACTGCTCTAGCATTAATTATTAAATAACAACAGGTTCTTAATATGTGTCTATTACATTTTTAATTCAAGAAATCTTAACAAGTACAGTTGTCTGCATCAGTCATCTTATGCAAGAATGAATTGATTACTTTTAACTTCTCTTCAAAAATATACCAGCCCTTCATTATACTCATCCATCTATTCAGTTTCTAACTGGTCTTGGATTATTATCCCTTCCACAGTAGAACATAATATCCTTGAGCCAACCAAAAACTGATGTGGCAACAATCATTGACTCAAAAAGCTCAGCAATGTCTGATCAGGGTGCAATAACTATCAGAAAGGCTCACCTTAGAGTTCGAGGTAGACTCCAAAAAACAGAGTCGGTTGCCAAATCCTTCTGCAGCAAGACAGAGTTTGAGCTGCTCTTTGTGGAAAGTGGCACTGCACTGCAGCACAACTTCATCATTCTGCAAGAAGAGAAATGAAACATAAGCATCATTTGGAGTTCTCTGTCTAATGAACAGCTTACACTGCAGAGGGCATTCAAAAACATGGAATAATAGCAAATATTGATTTGATGTCAAACACATCCATACATTATTCTCCGGAAATAAGCTGCAAACTATGAAATGCAAAGTTAATTGCAAATCTAGCATATACATTGCATCTTAAACAGAGAAATATTCCTGAAGCAGTTCACAGAAGAGAGAATAAAAATTGAGCAGCCCTGGAAGAGTTAGGAAAGGTGCCTGAAAGTGAAGTCAAGTGGGTGGTATTTAATAAATAATTAATACCAAAATGGCTAGTGTTCAGTATTTTGGAAGGAAGAAAGGAGATATTGAAACAGAGGTACTTACAGTCAGACAGAGTTCCAAAAATGAAGTTGAAAGGGTGTAAGAATTCCTATCAACAACAAACAACTTACATTTATGTGGTACCTTTACACAAAAAACCTCAAAACTAGGAGAGGATGATAGAAGAGAAATGATAGCTGCTGATGCTGAACATTAGCCAGGATAGATAAATAAAAATTTGGTTCAGAAGATGAACTTAGAGACCAATAGTAAAAGGGGGAGGTGGAGGAGTTTAGACAGGTGCTTTCTCTAGACAGTAGAGGCAGGTAGCTTAAGATTATGTCATCAGTGGTAGTGCAAAAGGCAAAGGGATGTAATGAAGGACAAAGCCTGAAGTCCAAAGGGTGGTCAGGAGTGTGAGTAAGGCTGGTGAAGAGATGTTAATGGGAAGGTTGGAGAGAGTGAGATGGATAGACTGAAACTAAGGAAGATTTTAAAAATGGAGATGAGGTTTTAAGATTTAATGCATTGGAATGAATGCATTAATACACAACTGTTCAACAGATGCATGACATAGGTCAGAAGGTACAGGAGTGTTGAAAAAGTAGTCTTTAACAGGGCAGGATACAGACATCTAAATCTTGAATAAACTTAAGTTTATACAGGGTGAAGAATGAATATAAACAAGGGGAAGATGTAACAAATTAAGCTTCCAAAAACCTGGCTAAGTGTTTTGATAACAGTGGGTAAGGGGTCAGGCACAGAAAAAGTGAACTATAATATGCAGACTGAAGCACTTGGCCTTGATAATGAATAGAGTGTCAGATTGAAATTAAATAGGATGCCTCGGTTTTACGCAGATTGCCTTTTAAATGAACACAGATGGAAACATGAACAATATCAAAGGAACAAGCTTTTTGATGGACACCAAAAATGATGGCTTCAGTCCTACCAATGCAGCTGATGAGTAAATCTTGGCTCACGCATAATGAGAAAAATAAGCAGGCAGTCTGACAAAGCAGATTGGGATTGAAGGAAATAGTCACGAGTAAGATTTGGGTATAACACTCGTTTTGAGGTGGATTGCAGGACAGTAACTTGTTGGGATGGAAATTCATGGGATTAAGTGGAAAACCATCAGTACAGCCTACACAATAGTACTCTGCACTGACTTCAATAGGAAGTAAAATCAGACTGGATTCCAAATATAATGTTAAACACAACTTTATCAGGCTCTCAATAAGTGGCTTATGTAAAAACTGACCCACATCTGTGAGTGATGTCATTGAGTCATAACATGTGAAAGTGCAAGAAATGGGAATGAGAAATAGACTCTTGGGGACCCTGAATGCACAGGTAGCTGTAATGTCAGAGGACTGAAGGATAGAACAGGATGGAGTGTGAGAAAAGTGCAAGATTCTTGAGCTGAGGCCAAACATTTTTCACAGGCTATGCTTGAATCTGTAAATTCAGTGGAGTGTATTGAACTCCATCAAGTTATACTTAATTAATTTTTTAAAGATATGAAGTTTTGTAGAAAATATCAAGAGTAAAAATGTATGGTTTTTAAATAAAAATGAAGCTGTGCGTCATTATCAACTTTTGACCCAGTTTTTGTCCTGATTGTACATTTGAAATTCAGAGTATTTTCATCAGGGCAATATTTCTACTAACATACACATAGTGACAAGTACATAGAAATAAATGTAACACTTGCACATGCAGACACAGAAATACAGTACAAAGAAATGTTTATGACTTAGATGCACTCAAAATTGATTTGGTAAGTTCAGGGTTTTGAGATATTTTCAGTGTTGTGTGGGTATAGAATTTTTGTATGAGAGTCTGAGATACACCTATCACACTTCAGCCTTCATGCTTATGTATAAAACATGAGTAAATCACAGTCAGATTGCCTTACTGCATAAACAGGAGTTGTACCACATTTTCAGATCTTGATGATAACCAGCTTTTCTTCCAGCAGATGAGCCAAGCAATTGAAAATTCAAATAAATATCCAATGACCATATTAATTAGGTTCTAAATGGCATTGGCATATGGCCAAGTAGTGCACTGATCCATAGGGAGTACCAGAGCACTGACTTTAAAGGAACAGAATGATTCAGTAATCATAATAATGTGACAGTCACAGATAAGTGTACAGTAAACCTGGGATTTCCATGAAAGTGGTGACACAGAGCTACTGACTAGAGAGTCAGGGACAACCCTGTCTTTCGCTAGCCATGGAAGCCATGATGCTGAGCAGCTAATCAACTGCTTGTAGTCACAGTTTCCACCCCTGTGAGGTAGTATGCCCCACCTCCAAATCAAAGGCCAAGCAACTCCTCAGTTCCGACAGCAACACCAGGCGCAGTGGCCGTTGTACAAATGCAATGTAATTTTCTTTCTTTCAAATTGTTAATGAGCAATTTCAAAGGAGATCACCATCAATTTGTCAAGTTTCACAGTTTTGAGTCTTAATGCCAGGCATGAGGAAATTCTCATCTTCAACTCTAATGTTTCAATCCAATTCCAACAAATGTTACAATTATCCTCTCTCTGTGACTGATAGTTCCAGTGTTACTCTAAAATACAAACTGCAAAGGGGCACCAAACAACCCCACCACCCGGTGACCACTTCAACTCCCCCTCCCACTCTGCCAAGGACATGCAAGTCCTGGGCACCCACCACTGCTAAATCCAACACACCCGACGCCTGGAGGAAGGATGCCTCATTTTCCGCCTTGGGACCCTCCAACCACACGGGATCAATGTCGATTTCACCAGTTTTCTCATCTCCCCTCCTCCCACCTCATTCCAGATCCAACCCTTCAACTCGGCACAGCCCTCTTGAACTGTCTTAGTTGTCCCTCTTCCTTCCCACCTATCTGCTCCGCCCTCCCCACCAACCAATCACAATTACCCTCCACCTGCATCCACCTATCGCCTTCCCAGCTACCTTCTCCCAAACCCCAACCCCACCCCCACCCCAACCTCCTATTTATCTCTCAGCCCCCGTACCTCCCCACATTCCTGAATCGCTTATGCCCAAAATGTCGATTCTCCTGCTCCTCAGATGCTCCCTGACCTGCTGTGCTATTCCAGTGCCACACTTTTGGACTGCAAAGAGGCATACGAGTACAGTCCTAAATAACACGAATTAAAAACATCAGTCTTAGCAGTTGTAATAGTACTGCTTATGGCACTCTGCTTCTGTGGATGGCTCACTTGGCTCCCCAATTCAATTTCAATTTTTTTTCACTTTCAGAGGTCCAGAGGGTGGTGCGTACATGAAATGAACTGCCAGAGGAAGTGGTGGAGGCTGGTACAATTGCCGCATTTGAAAGGCAACTGGATGGGTGTATGAATAGGAAGGGTTTAGAGTGATATGGGCCAAGTGCTGACAATTGGGACTAGGTTATGTTAGTTGGACCGAAGGGTCTGTTTCCATGCTGTACTTCTCTATGACTTCTGTATCAGATCCATTTCTTTGCCAGTCAATTATCTGTTGTCTCTTTCCAACATTTATTTAATCAGCATTGTCTTAAGCCAACAGGCATTTCTGCTCTCCCATTCTTCCAAAATAGAATTAATTCATTTAAACTGTTGTTGTTCTGTGCTTCATTATAGACTTGCACTAGTTCAGGAATATGATTTTCACAAATTATTGAATGACAAGAATACACAGCACCACAACAACGGAGATTACCATTGACCAGAAATGGAACTGCACTTGTCATATAAATACTCTGGCTACAAGAGCAGTTAAGAGGCTAGGAATCCTGCAATGAGTAAGTCACCTTTTGACCTCCTTCCTCCCTCCACCCAAAGCCTGTCCACCATTTACAAGAAACAAATCTGTAGAATGATGGAATACTCCCCTCTTGCCCGGATGAGTGCACTTCAACACCACTCAAGAAGCTTTGACACCATCCAAGACAAAGCAGGTCACTTGTTTGGCACCTCATCCATAAATATCTATGCCCTCCACCACCAACACTTAGTAGCAGTACTATGTGTCATCTACAAGATGTATTATGCGAATTCACCAAGACTGCTTAGACAAAATCTACCAAATCCATGATTACTTTTCGCAGATTCAAGGGATCACCTCGACCTACAAGTTCCCCTCCAAGCCACTCATCATCCTGACATGGAAATGTATTGCCGTTACTTCACTGTTACTGGGTCAAAATTCTGGATCTTCCTTCATGACATTGTGGTTGCACCAGCAGCTTATGGACTGCAGCAGCTGAAGAAAGCAGCTCACTACCACCTTCGCAAGACACTAGGGATAGGTAATAAATGCTGGCCCACCTAGCAATGTGTACATCCAATGAATGGGTAGAAAAAAATCTGAAAAAAAAAAGTGGTTAAAGTGTATTCTATTCTGAAGATTTTAAATATTACAGGAAATGATGGTAAGTTGAATAAACAAAGGGAAGTAATAATTGATTAAAATAATTAAGTAGACAATTAAAACACATTAAATGAGGTGATGTGTCATGATTACAGAATGTGGGTAATGCTGGAGGCTAGTGTGATCCAGGATAAACAGATATGCAAAAAGTATTTGCACCTTGAGCAGCTTGTGCTCCGAATCATTGAGTTGGAGGCTGAATGACAGACATCACAACACATCAGCAAGAGGGACTCATTGTTCCAGGAGGCAATCACACTCCTTAGGATAGGTTCTTCTGATTTGGTCTTCGGTCAGGAAATTCAGACATGATAGTAAGTGCAGTAGTTGAAGGGAAACAGAGGGCTGGAGTGGAAGGGCCACAGTCTTTGCAACTGTCTAACAGATTTGAAGTTCTTTTAGCTTGTCTGGATGAAAGTAAGGGCTGCATGGTGGATGAGCTAACTGAGCATAGCATTGTGGTACAGGGAGCCTTTCAAGTGGTGGAAGCAAAAAGGAATGTAGTGGTAGTAGAGACAATATAGTGAGGCAGGTTGACACTATTCTCTTCAGCAATGAGTGAGAGTTTAGATTGTTGTGTTGTTAAACCAGTGCCAGTGTTTGGGGCATTTAGCCATAGCTAAAGATAGACTGACAGTGAGAGACATAGGATCCAAGCAATATGGCCAATGTAGAAACCAACATAGATAGAATTCTAGTGGAAACTCTGCAGAAATTGCCCTTCTCTATTTGGTCTACATCAAATCAAAATGTTTGAAAAGACAGAATTTCCATTGGTGTGATATATATCTTGGAAGGCTTTCAGATATAAATTTGTCAAATCACTCCTGAGACAACCCCAGCAGGTTGTTAAATACTTGACTGGTGTCTGCTGATCATCACCTTCATAATGTGTTGAGTAATATGGAGAGGTCATGCTTCCCTTTCTGGCCTGACAGTAATTTTTGAAAGTTCCAAAGGATCAGCAACAGAAGTAACAACCAGTCAGAGAAATTGATTCAACGATAATAATGATCAACCACCTATGGTTTACTGAATCTCACAAAACCTGAATGTGCCTGCTCACATTTTTAGAAGAGTTAAATCATTTGATGCAGAATGTGGAGGAGTTTAAAGGGAACTCTTACAGCACTGGACATTGCCTTGACCTATCTCAAACAAAGAAAGGACAGTGAAGAGAGCTGCTAAATAAGGGCCAAGTAATTTCCCACAAGAAGTAGAAATCAGGCAGTGAGCTAGCACAGTTTCTCTTTCTGTATCAGAGTGGCAAAATCAAAATGCCATTATTTTCCAGGGATGGTGCTGTTATTGTCAGAAAAGAGACAAGACAAAGATGCAAACTTAAAAAAAACATCAATTGCTTGGAGGTAGCAGGATTCTGACAAAAAAGTCTCCCTCAGAAATCTGAACTAAAAGGAAAGAAAATGGTCATTTATCTCAATATATTTGTGCTATCGTGCTGTACACAGGCTGGTTGCCATCTTGACTTATAATGATATTGAACTTCAAAGTAATGCACAGTGCCAAAGTTTTTCAGATATTTCTGACAAATGAGATGTTATATAAGCACAACAACCACTGACATTTATGTGCTGCTTCTCACATTGACAATCATTTCAAAGCACTTCACAGAGGAATAAACCATTAAGCCAATGATGAGCCAAATGAGGAATATTTGGATAGGTCACAAAAACTATTCAACGCACAAGAGGCATGAGTCAGAGGAAAGGAGACGCTTGGGTGTAGGGATGGTGGAGGAGGTTATTGAGATAGTTATCATACAATAGATAAAGTATGATGTGAAACCATAAATCAGTGGAACAACAAAGATGAGAATTTTATGTAGAGAACTGGGATCCAACTGGAGCTTTGCCCAAGTTGAATGAAGAGGGCAGTGAGGAGATCTCGAAAAATTGGGGTCAATTTACCATGAAGAATGTTAGTAAAAAATTGGTGATAGCAAATCCACAGCCTAACATCTACATTCTACTGATTGACTTCAGGGAAGGCAGTGTCACAGTGATAATGCCATCAGACTAGAAGTAATCCACAGACTCAGACTAATGCCCCGGAAACATGGGTTCAATCCCAACATGGCAGCTGGTAAAACTTAAGGTCAATTTATAAATCTGAGATATAAATCTAGTCTTAGTAATTATGACTAAAAGCCCCATTTGTTAGGGAACCTATCATCTGACTCCAATTGCACAGCATTGCATTGATTCTTACCTGACCTCTGAAATGGACCAACCCACCATTCAGTCATGCACAGTGAGTAAACATCAAAAAAACTACATTTGAGAGTTTAAAAACACATTTGGACTAATGAGGGAGAGTTTCTTCTCCCTCTATGGTAGACATAGGAGCTGGAATTAAAAGGAGAAAGCAGAATATGGCTGGTTTGGAGTACTAGGAAGTGCTTCAAGATCAAATTTGTCAATAAACACAATTATAAATCTTTCTCTTCAGGAGAAAAAAAGTACTACTTGAATATTTATAATCGTGATGAAAAACAATTTATTTTGTCAAATCCTGATTGTATTTGCAGTTTCTCGGCAATACTGTGGTTCAGAACTTTTGCTTCTGTACTAGGTACAATCAGTGCTCCTATGAAACAGTGCTGAACACTTACTTTAGAACAGATCTATTGTGAAATACATAATTCACAACCATTATCGTAAAGAAATTTGGAAGCACTTTAGTAAATTATGGATCTTAAGGAATTCGAGAGCGTTTCCTAAAAATAAGATAAGATCTGCCTTTGATGAAGCAGCAGCCTATACAGAAGTTCCCCCCAATATTGCACAATGAAACAGACTTAAGAATGCAGCCAATTGACAATTCTTGACTGACCCCATTTGTAGCCAATGTGGCACAGTAACATTAGGAATTGGAGCTGGGATTTCAAGCTGCCCACCCACGACAAGTTTTAGAGACAATCAAGTGTCTTTACCAGGGAATGAGCAGTGGGGATGTTGAGGCATGCAGAATTCGTGTCTGAATTACTGTTCAGAATTCCTGCACATTCAGAAAGTTCACAGAACAGGGTGGTGCAATTTACTGCCTGCTGAACTGGTTAGATGGTGACTCCTGAGCCTGCCTTTGGAAACCTGGTTCAACTTTGGGCAGGTTGAGGAGCTGCTCGCAACCGTGGAAATATTATTTCCTCATGAGTCATTGATAATGAGGGAAAAGACATTTCCCCAGTCAGAGTCCAATCATAAAGGCTAGGTCTCACATAATTGATTATCATATTTCCTATCATACAAAAGTATTGTATGCACAGGTCACACTATAATATATGGTAGGTTTTACTGATGCTTGGTCTTTTTTTCATCTTCATTTGATTTAACACTCACTCTTAAATATGGTTTGTGTGATTGGCAAGTCAGATAAAAGCAATGTTTCTTATTAAAATCTGTACACTATTAGCAGTGCCAGGTTAATGGAAGGTGTGGAATGGTAACATGATCGATGTGTCAGGAAATTTATGTTCCGAGTTAACTATAATAACACAAGAATAGATTGAGATTTTGCTACATTATCGCTGCAGCCATCACTTTCAAACACAAAGAGCAGGATAGTCCGAATCCAAGAGTAATGATATTCGCAAACTTCTGCACATGTTGAGTTTCTTTTTTAATCACTGCAATTTCAAAGATTATATTATCATCATTGAATGTTGCCACCTTAGACATGATTTACTGTGGCAAATGAAAAAATTGAGACATTGTGCAGTAAATGAAAAACAAGTGCCTCAGTGCCTTGATTGAAATGGGGACATTGAAGAGATACTCTGGGCAAGAGTAATGGACTTAAATTAAACAGTGGCAGTAGAGTCACATAACACAGGTTAAAAATAATGTAATACCAATAAAAAATGGATGGATCTTATAAGGGCCTGAATGATATGGAGTATGGTAAAAAATGTAACAGAATCATATGAGAAGTCTCGCTTGGCATACCTCAATGTCGAGAGCAACTTGATACATCTTTTTAGCAAGTTCCAGCAGTGAGGCAAGATTCTCACTATGACTTAGTGAGTTGCCTATTAGGGAGATTGTTGCTTGCTAATTACCTTAGCAATTACACAGCATGAAAACTTTCAGCATGGAAATTAGAGAAGGTACATGGAGTCAGCTCACCACTAGCTGTAAAGGCCCCTCCATGTTCCTCACCACTCAACAGTATCTCACGGCACAATCAGTGGGCAGCAGTCGCACATGCCCCTCCTCCATGCACATTAGTGTTTGATAATTACAACTCCTCAGGATCCCCATGGCTTCCCTCCAATCCAGTTGCAGGACATTTAGGTAACACAGACCAGCATTGCTTGGTGCACTAGCTACTAGCTTTGAAAGGCTGCTGCAAGGCCACAGCACCAACTCATGGTTTAGAACTGGCTGTATTTCAGGGATGCTCACTTGCTCATTTAGTGTTCAGTCACATAGCACCTACCTGCATGCTCACAGTAGCCATTTCACAAAGTTTTAGGAGAGTAATCCTCCCTGGAGGCACCTGTCAGTCACAGAGTCAAAGTCATAGTGATGTACAACATGGAAACAGACCCTTCAGTCCAATTCGTCCATGCCAACCAGATATCCCAATGTAATCTAGTCCCATTTGCCAGCATTTGCCCATGTCCCTCTAAATCCTTCCTATTCATATACCCATCCAAATGCCTTTTAAATGTTGTAATTGTACCAAACTCCACCACTTCCTCTGGCAGGTCATTCCATACACGTACCACCCTTTGCATGAAAAAGTTGCCCCATAGGTCCCTTTATATGTTTCCCTTCTCACCTTAAACCTATGACCTCTAGTTTTGGCCTCCCCACTCTAGGGAAAAATCCTTGTTTACTTATCCTATCCATGCCCCTCATAATTTTACAAACCTCTATAAGGTCACCCCCCAGCCTCTGACGCTCCAGAGAAAAAAACCCTCTCTTTACTCTCTCCTTATATCTCAAACCCTCCAACCCTGGCAAAATTCTTGTAAATCTTTTCTGAACCCTTTCAAGTTTCACAACGTTCTTCCTATAGCAGGAAAACCAGAATTGCACGCAGAATTGCAGATAAAGGCCTAAACCAATGTCCTGTACAGCCACAACATGACATTCCAACTCCTATACTCAATGCATTGACCAATAAAGACAAGCAAACCAAATGCCTTCTTCACTATCCCATCTACCTGCGATTCCACTTTCAAGGAACTATGAACCTGCACTTAAAAGTCTCTGTTTGGCAACACTACCCAGAACCTTAAAATGAGGTGTTTAAGTCCTGCCCTGATTTACCCAAAATGTAGCACCTCACATTCATCTACATTAAACCCCATCTGCCACTCTTCAGCCCATTGGCCGATCTGATCAAGATCCTGTTGTACTCTGATGTAACCTTCACTGTCCAAAACAGCAGAATTTTAATATTGATCAGTATCAGGTAATCCAGCATTGATCAGAATTCTCATTCTCTTTTCAACCTTTGTTTATTTTAGCTGTTGGTTGGAGAAGACAAATCCATGGTCTTTTTTCCTTGAACACACATCAAGTATTTGGATTACCTCATATCCTGAATGAAACTACATTACAGCAAAGATTTTGTGGTTGGGCACCCTACTGACTGAAGTAAGAATATACATTGAAAAACAACTACAACAAACTGGATTTATACAACCCTTTAATGCAGTAAATAAATGACAAAGTGCTTTATTGGATCTGTTAAAACAGGTGGCCAAAAGCTTGGTCAAAGAGATAGCGTTAAAGGAATGTCTTAAAGGAGGAAAGAGAGGTATAAGACGACTCAACATTGGTGGTGGAGGAGTGAATGTTTGAGGGTGTGATGTGACTCAAACAGACTGCTTTGTTATGGTGCCAAGTGCTGTTGGAGTTGCACTCATCAGGCAAGTGGACAGTATTCTATCACACTCCTGACTTGTGCCTTGTAGATTTTGGAGAGGCTTTGGGGAATCGAGTGGTGAGTTATTTGCAACAAAGCTTCCTGCCTCTGACTTGCTTTTGTAACCACTGCATGTATATGACTAGTCTTGTCCAGGTTCTGATCAATGGTAACTCCAAGTTGTTGATATTATGGGATTTAGCAATGGTAATTCCATTGGGGTCAAGGGGTGATGGTTAGAATCTCTGTTGTTGGAGATAATTTTTGCATGGCACTTGTGTAGCATGCGAATGTTACTTGCCACTTATCAGCCCACACCTGACTGTTGTCCAGGTCTTATTACAAATTGTTTCAGTAACTTATGAACTGCAGGTGGTAGCAAATATTATGCAATCATAAATCAAATCCTCACCTCTGACCTTATGATAGACAGAAGCTCATCGGTGAAGCAGCTGAAGATGGATTGCACCTAAGATACTATCTATTTTAATTCACTAATACTCAAGATGCAAAAATGAATAAAGCTTACTGCATTATCCAGTAATGCAGATAATTCAAATCAATGACTCAGTCCTTTCTATAATCAATACACTGCCTCCACCCCCACCAACTGCTCTACGTCTGCTCAACAAAAGATCGCCCACATTGTGACTTCAAATAATAACTACATTTTTTCCCTACCACTCAGAGAATAAACAGTAACCTTCACATCCATAAGAATTGATATTTTACATTGAAAGTACTCTTGCACAGTATTCCACTGAGTGATAGCAGACTGCCGCAACATTGTAATAGCTTCTTTTTGATCTGTATGTGCCCTTGACTCATAATGCAGTATTGTTTCAACGATGCTGGCAGTTGCCCAAGGGGTAGGTGAGTAAGTGAGCTTACAAATGCACTGACAATCCAGAGATGAAAGTCAACAGGCACCAGAAAAGTACCAGCATGTTGTATTGCCCACATTCAAAAGTGGGTGGTGGAACAGACATGGGTGAAATTGAGTCACTCCAATTCCCTAATGCAGCTGATTATCAGGAGTAAACATAGAGATTATCTGGACAACAGCCCAGTGAATGACAGTCAGTTTGGCTTTAGAAAGGGAAAACACTGCTTGATATTCATTTTATATTTGTCAGAGTAAGTGGCAGGCCAAATTAGACTGTATGGTACTATGCAGCTAAGGTTTCCAAAGCCATTTCAGAAATTTAAACACAGAAGTTGGAAACAATGGGATTTCAGGACAATACTTAGTGTTGATAAACAGATGGGAGATGAAGTTTTAAAAGATGTCAGGAACTTGAGAAAGAGCTGAGTGGAGTGCAATGTAGAGACTTCTGCTATTTCTAACTTACATCAATTCCAGAAACCCAATGCAATTTGCTCAGATTTGCAGATTCCAAATTTGGTGAGGTACTGGAACCAAAGGAGACAGCTGAGAACATTCAAAATGACGTAGATAAAATTAGAGGAAATGGCTAGACCAAGGCAGATCTGTTTTCGTGCTAACAAATATAAACTGCAGATTGTGGGAAGGCATAATGGATGGCATTCCTTGGATGGCTTTTAAAGCACAGACCCATGGCAGATTGGTAGGTGCGGTGGGCTCTTAGTTGGGCAGGACAGCATCAAGTTGGGATACCGCCTCCTCCCTAACCATCCCCTGATTAGCCCAAGGAAGATATCTGACTCAGAGTCCTTGATCACAGGAAAAGCCTCTTAGGCTAGCCACTTAGGCATTTCATCCAACAGGCCGTGCCTGATGGAGATGACGTGAAGCTTTCAGCTGGTTTCCAACCAGCAAGCAAGCCTCCCATTACCGAGATTAAATTATAGTTGGTGAATGGTGTGGAAATGGCTAAGAGCACAACTGAGAGAAACCACGAGGCCTGTGAAGACTGGACAATCAATGCAGTCAAAAAATACAGAATAGAATACAATAAAACCAACAGACTGTCAAACATATATACCTAGAATAGTAGAATAGAAACGAAAAGGAACTGGCATCAAATGACACATGGCCTTTAATATTGTGTCCAGTTCAGGTTGCTGAGAAACAAGAGAGATAGCCAAGCCTTGCAGGAAGTCCCAAGATAAGCCAAAATAAAGTTGATACCTAATATCAGGAATCTGAGTAATGATAAAAACCTGGACCTCACTGGACCTCTCACCCTGTGAAGTATCTATATGTGTGTAGGTCTTCAAATGGATACAAAAGATCATAAAAGGTATGGTAAAGGCTAATCAAGAATAAAGGGACACTGTCGAATTAATTAAAGGCGACCAATACAGAAAGCATCAGCCTGGATTCAATGGAAGTCTGTCACATCTGAATCGGAAGGTTGTAACTTCGAGCTCCACTCCAGAGATTGGAGTACCAGGCTGACAATTCAGTACAATATGTGTCTATGATGGCTTTAGCGCTAAGGGGCATAACATGGGAAGTGCTGCTAGGGAGGACATAAAGGCAGTGCTGGTAAAGGGGCTTGTTCTGTCCATGATGTTCTGACTGCTCTGTCAATATCACATATGTTAAAGTGATGTTGAATCTATCACAGCAAGTGGATTTATAACACCCCAGGGTCACTAGATGAAGCATGATAGTTCTTCTGACAACCTGTAAAACAACTAGACTTCAAGCAACATCACAAAGTAGATTATGTTGCCATTTATCACATTGTTGTTTGTGTCACCTGATATGACTAGCCATCATTTTTTCTCTGCAATACAACTGACTACATTTAAAACTGTTTTATTCGCTATGAAGTGGTGGAGACATTCTGAGAATGTGAAAGTTATTATACAGATGCAAGCTAACTTGTGAATGTGTTTGTTCAAACATTTATATTTACATTTGGAATGAGTCATGAAAGTGAACATCTTGGGATTATTAATGTGGCATCTAATTGTTAGAGTGTATGAAGGAAGTTAAATGTAGTGGCTGTTTTTTTTTAATGAATGAGAGTTTTTTTTGTAATTATTGAATTCATCAATAGACATTTAAGAACTTTATTTAATCTCAGTATGTGTCCTCGGGTCTGCAGACAGTGGATACTGGTTGAGTTGTCATGGAGGGTGGAAGGGTAAAGGGTGGTGGCTGGACAGCACTGGTTAGCATGAGTTGGTACTATGCTGGAATGGAGCTCTAAAAAGGGTATGAGGTAAGTAGAGGCAAAGAGATTAGCACAGAGGATATGAGAATCCATGGGGACGGGGGAGGGGAGGCATAGATTGAGAAGAGTGGGGCATGAGGAGCATGTGATGGATGAGAATTGGAAAACTACTTGTTGTATTATTTTTTTCTTCACAGTTGCAGCCTGCTGCTAGAGAACCAAGATGGACATTTCAAACAACAAGAGCAAGCAGACCCGGGGGGAGGGTGAGAGAGGGAGGAGGCAGTCCCAGAGGGAGGGTGAGAGAGGGAGCAAGCAGACCCGTGGGGAGGGTGAGAGAGGGAGGAGGCAGTCCCAGAGGGAGGGTGAGAGAGGGAGCAGGCAGTCCCAGGGGAGGGTGAGAGAGAGAGCAGACAGTCTCAGGGGAGGAGGAGAGAGGGAGCGGGCAGTCTCAGAGGAAGGGTGAGAGGAGCAGGCAGTCTCAGGGGAGGGTGAGAGAGGGAGCAGGCAGTTCCAGGGGAGGGTGAGAGAGGGAGCAGGCAGTCCCAGGGGAGGGTGAGAGAGAGAGCAGACAGTCTCAGGGGAGGAGGAGAGAGGGAGCGGGCAGTCTCAGAGGAAGGGTGAGAGGAGCAGGCAGTTCCAGGGGAGGGTGAGAGAGGGAGCAGGTCATCAGAGGCAGCGGTGGGGACATGGTGGAACCGATGTGAGGCATGCGAGCCCAGCATGGCCAGGCATTTATGGACTGTGATGTTGAACTATTAACTGTGTTTCTCTGTCCTTCTATGTATTAGTACGAAGGACTATAATGTTTAACTCTTAACTTGCTCCCTTTATTTTTCTGCTTTATACCAAGATTCTGTGCCTAGGTACATTTGTACCTAAGATAGCACCATAAGTTGCAGCTTGTTAACTTTTCATTGTACTCATGTGAGTGAGTACATGTAACAATAAAAGCTAATTCTCATTCTAATTCTAATTTCAGCAACTCCTGCAGCTGCCTCTGAAATCCTTCTGGAAGGGCGACAAGCATGACTGCTATAAAATTCCTGAAGAAGGGCCTGTGCCCGAAACGTCGAATCTCCTGTTCCCTGGATGCTGCCTGACCTGCTGTGCTGTTCCAGCAATAAAGTTTCAACTTTGATCTCCAGCATCTGCACCCAGGGGAGGGTGAGAGAGGGAGCAGGCAGTCCCAGGGGAGGGTGAGAGAGGGAGCAGGCAGTCCCAGGGGGAGGGTGAGAGAGGGAGCAGGCAGTCTCAGAGGAAGGGTGAGAGGAGCAGGCAGTTCCAGGGGAGGGTGAGAGAGGGAGCAGGCAGTCCCAGGGGAGGGTGAGAGAGGGAGCAGACAGTCTCAGGGGAGGGTGAGAGAGGGAGAATGCAGTCCCAGAGGAGGGTGAGAGAGGGAGCAGGCAGTCTCAGAGGAAGGGTGAGAGGAGCAGGCAGTCTCAGGGGAGGGTGAGAGAGGGAGAATGCAGTCCCAGAGGAGGGTGAGAGAGGGAGCAGGCAGTCTCAGAGGAAGGGTGAGAGGAGCAGGCAGTCTCAGGGGAGGGTGAGAGAGGGAGAATGCAGTCCCAGAGGAGGGTGAGAGAGGGAGCAGGCAGTCTCAGAGGAAGGGTGAGAGGAGCAGGCAGTCTCAGGGGAGGGTGAGAGAGGGAGAATGCAGTCCCAGAGGAGGGTGAGAGAGGGAGCAGGCAGTCTCAGAGGAAGGGTGAGAGGAGCAGGCAGTCTCAGGGGAGTGTGAGAGAGTGAGCAGGCAGTCTCAGAGGAAGGGTGAGAGGAGCAGGCAGTTCCAGGGGAGGGTGAGAGAGGGAGCAGGTCGTCAGAGGCAGCGGTGGGGACATGGTGGAACTGATGTGAGGCATGCGAGCCAAGCATGGCCAGGCATTTATGGACTGTGATGTTGAACTATTATCTGTGTTTCTCTGTCCTTCTATGTATTAGTACGAAGGACTATAATGTTTAACTCTTAACTTGCTCCCTTTATTTTTCTGCTTTATACCAAGATTCTGTGCCTAGGTACATTTGTACCTAAGATAGCACCATAAGTTGCAGCTTGTTAACTTTTCATTGTACTCATGTGAGTGAGTACATGTAACAATAAAAGCTAATTCTCATTCTAATTCTAATTTCAGCAACTCCTGCAGCTGCCTCTGAAATCCTTCTGGAAGGGCGACAAGCATGACTGCTATAAAATTCCTGAAGAAGGGCCTGTGCCCGAAACGTCGAATCTCCTGTTCCCTGGATGCTGCCTGACCTGCTGTGCTGTTCCAGCAATAAAGTTTCAACTGCTATAAAATCTAGCCACCCGATTGAAAACGCACACATTCTTGGTTGTGTTCAAGAAGATTGGAATTGTCCAGATTCTGCAATCTCGCTGAGGAATCAAAAATTCAAGATGTAATGTATAAGCTTGGTTGTAATTGTTGATTTTTCTTTTATTTGAATTCTATCTCATTGCAGCCAGAGACTGACTTGCAATGCTTCTCTATCTGATCCTACAACTTTACATCTGGTATACCCAAGGACCTATCCCGGAACCCCTCTTATTTTCCAACCATATGGTCTTTTCACATTTATGTTGACAACATTCAACTTTCCCTTACCACTATTTCATTCATTTCTTCTGCCGTTAAATTATCAGACTGCTTATGTGGCATTCATTACTGGATGACCACAAATTTCTATTAATTCTATATTGTGAAAACTGAAGCCATTGTTTGTATTCACTCCAAACATGGTTCCCTAACTACTGACTCCATCCTTCTCCTCAGCAACACTCTGAGACTAAGCCAATCTGTTTGCAACCTTGGTGTCATATTTGATCCTGAGATGAGCTTCCAACCTCAAACTAAGATCGTCTATTTCCATCCCCAATACAATCATCTGACCTCGTGCAATCTCTGCTAACCTGCTGCTGAAATCCTCTATATTTTCCTCTATACTCTTAACATAGAAACTGAAGATATAGCTGCAGGATTAGGACATTTGCCCATCATTTGTGCTCCACCATTCAGTAAAATCATGCCTGATCTTATTGTGGCCTTGACTCCACTTTCCTGCCTACCATGTCCACCTTCTCCACTCCCTGTCCAACTCCTTGTTTATCTAAATTTGTCACACTCAGCCTTGAATATGTTCAATGACATAGCTTCCGCTGCTCTCTGGTGAAGAGAATTCTAAACACTAAAATCATCTGAGCGAAGAAATCCCTAATCTTGGTCGTAAATGGGAGACCCCTTATATTTAACCTGTGACCTTATTTCTAGGCCTCCATTCATTGGAATCTCAACTAGCAACAACTGCAACACACTCCTGACTCCCACGATCCCCTTCTTAAACTTGACATCATCAAAAACTCTGCCACCCATTGTCTTAGCTCACAGCATTCACTTGCTATGTTTGCTGACCAATATTGGGAGTCTTTTCTTGAGTTTAACAATCACATGGTGGTCTTAGACTGCTCCCTCTCTCTGAAATTTTCATCTATGTTCCTCTAAATCTAGTCTCCTCTGCACCCACAATTATAATTTTTTCATCAGTGGCATTCATACCTTCAGTTGACTAGGTCCTAAACTCTGAAATTGCCTCCCCACACTTCCATACCTTTCTAATTTACCTTTTTAACACATTCCCTAAGCAAGCTTTTAGTCACCTGACTTAAAATTGTCTATGTGGCCTGATGTCATATTTGTTTTATAATGCTCATGTGCAGTACCTTTAGACATTTTGTTACTTTTAAGATGCTATATAAATACAAGGAGTTGTTAATATTTTGTATTGGAAAGTGAGTGATATCCCTTTAGCACAATGTTTGGACACAGGTCCCTCCTATAAACAGTACCACATGCTCCACAACAGGTTGACATTTTAGTGCTATCTTTTAAATAACACTGAGATTTTATTTTTTAAATTTGAGCCAGTTTGATTTATAGTCAAAGTGAAATGCAAAATTCGAACCCAAGCTTCAATTTTAAAATGATTATTATTTTTCTGTCATAATAATAAATTGTTACACTTTAATTGATCCAAAACAATGATGCAATTTTGTATTCATTGCAGAAATTTCTCCAGAAGATATTGGGTTTTTTATAAGAAGTCCATATATCAGTGTAAATTCTCCTGAATGCTTCTCTAAAACACTTGATAAATAATTCAATTAAAAAACACTTCTGGCCTGTTGGAAATCCCTCAGCTCCATCAGCTTTGTAAAATAAAATGCTTTGTTCTAGCTAAAGCCTAAATGATAAGCGATATCACTGTCTCTACATTCTGAGGAATTCTGAAGTTAGATTGTCAGTTATTTTATATAAGGGTTAAGAAAAAAACACACAATTGACTTTAAGTCTGTGGACACAATCCTTCTCAAGAAAGATCCTTCTGGTGTTTCTTAAGAAATATTGCATTAGACCTATGAGGTGTGAAAACAAAATTGTTGGTGTGGTCTCAGCTCAGTTGTTGCTGCAAACTCCTTCACCTTGGGAGGTGAATGCGATGCTTTCATCCACGAGTAGCACATGGGTTAAATCTGAATAGATGGACTTTCAAGTCCCACCTGCTCCAAAGATATGTAGTAACATCTTTGAAAAGATTGTTAAGAAAATATCTTAAGAGCAACTTTGTTAAACACAAGGAATAGAAGTCTATAGCTGGGTTGGATGAGGAAGGGTGAGAGGAGGTTTGTGTGCAGTGTAAATACCATACAATCAGCCAGACTGAAAGGGCCACTTCTGTGCTTTCAAATCAATGAAAATCAGTGTAGTGAGCACCAGGGTCAGGTTAGTTGGTTAATTCTTGTATAAAGAGAAACACTGGTGCAAAGTACATGACTGAATGATTCTAGAGATTCTTTGTCCTTCATCACCCAACTTCACTTCTTCCACCATATAACTTGAGCCCTTTATTGTCTCTTTATCTTATCTAATATCCAGTCAATGAAGTACAATTACTGCAGTTAAAGATGGGGTTGCCCATAGCAATCCTCATTGATTCCTGCTACAAAATCCATAGATTATATTAGAGTAGATTCCCTACAGTATGATACATGATTGATTTCACCTCGCTTTGCCATCATTGTTTAAGATGAACCAGAATGACTGTTATGATTAGATTCCTTACAGTATGGAAACAGGCCATTTGGCCCAACAAGTCCACACATATCCTTCGAAAGGTAACCCACCAAGACCCATTCCCCTACCCTCTATTTAGCCCTATGCACCTAACACTATGGGCAATTTAGCATGGCTAATTCAACTGACCTGCACATATTTGGATTGTGGGAGGAAACCAGAGCACCCGGAGGAAACCCACACAGACACGGGAAGAATATGCAAACTCCACACAGACAGTTGCCTGAGGCAGGAATCAAACCCAGATCCCTGGCACTGTGAGGCAGCAGTGCTAACCACTGAACCACCATGCCACATTATCTTGAGCAAGCACTGAGCTTAGTGCCGTGTTGTCTCTATCCACTTAAATCTTCCTCCAAAACTTGCCCACTAGTTGCTGAACCCCTCATTTGTGCTTTTATTCTGGAGTCTAAGCTCCAAATAGCTACAAATTGCTTGAAGCTAGTTAGAGAAAGTGGAATTTAATAAACAACATTTTTCATTGTTTAATAGGCTGGATAATAAAAGCTAAGTTTTCCCATCTCTCATGGTTTAGAAACTGAACAGTGTACTTAATAGTCATTACAAGTATTCATTTATAAAAATGCAGCATGATCTGTTGCATGTATTTTCTGCTTTACCAAATTTTCATGATTTGCTTTATACATTTTTTTAAAATCCCACTCAAGGTAATTGCATTATCAAGTGCATCCTCCAATTAATCACAACAAACATAAAAAGCTGACCTCAGTCTACCACAGTACATTGCACTAAAGTTTTTAAAAAGTCACTAACATTTTCTCAATTTTTCCATAAATACCTGCACTATACTTGTGATACAATGAATTATACCAAATAAGACATTCAGAATTATAACTTTCCAAAACAAACTACTCCCTCGGAGAAAGAAGGTTATGTACTTTCTTAACATACAGATATTCTGCTACAAAGTTCCAATCTAATTCAGGATGTAAGCCATGTTAGAACTCAAGGTACTTCTCCACATATTAAAGTCCAATAAACAACCAAGGCATTTGCCATTGATTATATAGTATTAATCTTACTATACCAAAGGAAAGAGCTCCATAAACTCAATAATACATTTGTTTCATATTATACTTTTCAATATTTTTATTGAATATTATGACGTAAAGTGTGTGATTATATATTGTCATTTATTTTAGAATTGGATTTTAAACTAGTGCCACATGGGCTTTGGTCTATGTATTGAGGGTTATGATAAGTATTTTTTAAACTTTTTTAAAAAATCAGTATGAAAGAGAGAGTCATAGAGTCATCAAGTAATAGAGATATACAGCACGAAAACAGATCCTTCGGTCCAACTCATCCATGCTGAACAGATATATCAACCCAATCTAGTCCCACCTGCCAGCACCCGGCCCATATCCCTCCAAACCCTTCCTTTTCATTTACCCATCCAGGTGCCTTTTAAATGCTGCAATTATACTAGGCTTCACCACTTCCTCTGACAGCCCATTCCATACACGTACCACCGTCTATGTGAAAAAGTTGCCCCTTAGGTCTCTTTTATATCATTTCCCTCTCACCCTAGACCTATGCCCCCTAGTTCTGGGCTCCCCCATCCAGAAAAAATACTTTGTCTATTTATCCTATCCATGCCCCTCATGATTTTATAAACCTCTATAAGGTCACCCCTCAGCCTCTGACACTCCAGGGAAAATAGCCCCAGCCTGCACAGCCTCCCCCGATAGCTCAAACCCTCCAAACCTGGTAACATCCTTGTAAATATTTTCAGAACCCTTTCAAGTTTCACAATATCCTTCCGAAAGGAAGGAGACCAGAATTACACAAAATATTCCAACAGTGGCCTAACCAATGTCCTGTACAGCCGCAACATGACCTCTCAACTCCTGTACTCAATACTCTGACCAATAAAGGAAAGTATACCAAACACCTTCTTCACTATCCTATCTACCTGCAATTCTACTTTCAAGGAGCTATGAACCTGTCTCTTTGTTCAGCAATACTCCCTAGGACCTTACCATTAAATGTATAAGTCTTGCTAAGATAAGGTTTCCCAAAATGCAGCACCTCGCATTTATTGGGAGAATTTTACAAGTGGACAGAGTAAACAGCAAAGAGCATTAGCTTGTTTCAGTTGGAAGAATCAGAAACTTTTTTTATGCTGAGGGGAAAAACCCATAACTTGGGAAAATTTTGTTTTTAATGCACAAAGGTCCCAGTTGGAGTTCTATGTAAAAGTAGAGTCCTCCTGAAGAAAGGTCATAATTCAGAACAGTTAGTAAATAGGTTACCTCAGTCTTGAACGTTCAAGACCAGTGTGTTTGGTTAGAACCATAAAGGTTTGATTCAAAGATGAGAAGGTCCATGCTCAGCTGTATGAATATTCACAGAAAAGGCTACCAAACTCTCAAGACTGGGAACTGAAAGAAACAGCTAAGCCAAACCTATAGGTATACAGGGAAGGTTTTTCTGATCTCTGAGTACTATAAAAGTATGCAGTTGACATAGATGGAATTGTATTTTCACTATTTTTCAAAATCATTCAAAATTATTATTTGTTATTTGTAAAATAAACTTGGTTTATTCTATTTTATCTTCTGTTTATTAAACTGCTGTTTTATTGTAAAAACAGACCTGCAGCGTTGCATGCTCATGTTTCAGTGAAAGACCCCTCCCCCCTCATTAAATTAAGAAAATTTCTATCAAGCAAGACTTAAGTCTTGGATCTGCCTTGTTCAGTAATAACATAAGCTAGGGTCATAATAATATTCAAAAGATTATAAACCATTTCAGAATATTGCAGCAGGCAACATATTATTCGGTGCTATACATTTGCCTCCCACAAATAAAATATGCAGAATTATTATGATGTAAGGTTGTAAACATGAAATGTTAGGCAGAATCTTTCAAGTCTATGGGATGGAAAAAAAGAGGTAAGATGCCTTATAAATGAAGTGTGTTATAATTAAGACCAGAACCTCATATCTTCGTCTGTCCACACAAACATACATGAGAGGCATTATGGCCCATGGATAACTTTCTGGTCCTGCTTGCACATAAGATACTTAAGGGGCCAATTAATGACTACTTAACAATCATGAAAGGACCTCTTCCCATCTCAGCTGTCATTTTCTTGTTTCAGTAGGCCTGGCAACATGCAGCCTACATGATCAGTTGCCAAAGGTAGGTAGACAACTGGCACGGCATCCTGGACCTGCCTGCCAGCTTGATCACTGGGGAAGGTATGAGGAATTCCAGTCATACATTGACAACCTAAGAGGCTACTTGGCTCATGTGCCTTTGAAAGATCAATGCAGAACTGAGTTCTGAAGAAGGGTCACTGGACCTGAAGTGTTACCTCTGACTTCTCTCCACAGATGCTGTCTGACCTGCTGAGATTTTCCTGCAATTTCCGTTTTTGTTTCAGCTTTCCATTGGTTCATTGGATCCTAAATGTTAACTCTGATTTCTCTCCACAGATGAAGTTACCAACCTCCTGGTTACACATGCTGGTTACTGACCCTCCTGTCAGCAAAAACAGCTTCTCCCTATTTCACTTTGTCAAAACCCCTCAAGAGTTTGAACACCCCATTCTATTAAATCTGCCCTTAATCTTCTCAGCTTCAAGGATAACTATATTTTATGAAGTATACCAGATATAATGAAAACATCTTCATGACACTTGATTTCATAGCTTGCAAAAAAGCATTGAATAAGCACTTGAAGGGAAAATATTTACAGCTATATGAGGAACAGGCCGGGTGTTAGAACTACAGTAGCTTCTGTGCTGTAATCATTCTTTGATTCATGATTCTAGGAACTATATGGAAATATTATTTTCCTGTTTTTTATGGTCATTTCTTTACTCATCTTGGCTCCAGTTTAGCAGGAAACAAGCTTGATCAATAAAACAAAAGGAAAAAGATAAACAGTGTGTTGTTAATACTAATCTCACCCTCTAATTGACTCCCAGCAGTAATACTCCACCGTCACAGCATATAAACTGGAAGTAATCAATACTTGATAATTTAACTAATAGTTGATAATGCATGAAAGCAAAGCATTAACTGTAGTAATGCGCAGATGCTGGAACCTCTTATGAACAAGGGTATCGTAAAGTGAGGAAGCCTTTGTTTGAGGTCCAGTTGTTTTGGCAACTTGGAAAGATTTGAGACAAAATCACTATTTGATTTTCAATTTCTCCATTTGCAAAACTAGATCTCCTGAGTGTCACTTAATCTGTCTCTTTTAATCCATATCTTTAAACACTCTGAGCCATAATAACAACTTTAAATAACAACCATGACTTCAGAAAAGAATGGTAGCAGCCAGTTGACTGTACAAAGCTAACATATTAATCTTTAAGGATATGAATCCAGTCAAACTAATCTTCTTAAACCTTTGGATATAAATACTGACATTCTGGATAGTAAACTCAGAAACAAGAGTAAGTAATCTGAAGAAAAAATATGAGAATTGAGAGTTCAAAGTGATTTAGGAACAGAATCCAGAAGCAGGGATTTTAATGGTTGAATAGTGGATGGGAATCTGTAAAGTAAGCTCCAATTAGATGGCAATGGAATAATAATTAAATGCAGAGGTTTAAAAAAGGGCAAAGAGTCAGCCCACAGCGCCAAATGACCCCAGCACAGATGGGTGATTCGTATGTTCTTTGTATAGGACAGGAACCAAGAGAATTGAATTTTGGGCTAACTGAGGGGGTGGAGGGCAGGAGGACAGCAAGAAGAAAATATTTGACCTCAATCTTCAACATGTTGGTGCCATGCCTAGTCAGTCAGAGTCTGACATTAGAAGTTGTAAGGAGATAATGCAAATGAAGACGATAATAACAGTACACGATGTGAAGTGTTAAGACTCCATATAGAGTTGACAGCAGGCTGCAATCATGTTCAGCATAAATAAGGAGGTTAGTGGAATTGGATCCAGAGTTTGATGAAAAGATGGCTTTGGATTACTAGTGTTGAGCTGTAAGAGATTATGGTTTCACTTAGCTTTGATGGTTGAACAGCAGTTAAATAGAAATAATTTGCCTTTAGACAGCATTTCTGTGAAATGCATGGAAACCCACTGCTATGTTTAACAGTCTATGAACCAGTTTACAGAACAATCATAAAACAGCACAGGGGAGGCCTCTACGTTCTATGCCAAGCCTCCGTCAGGGCAACTCACCTGGTCCCACACTTCCACTTCTCTCTATAGCTCTGCAATATTTGTTTCCCATCAAATAATCTTTCATTCCATTTTACAGTTAAATCCTCTTCCACCATACCCTATACCCTTGGAGAAAAGTATCCTCTTCATGTCTCTGCTACTTCTTTTGTCAGCCACATTAAATTAATATTCTCCAGTTCTCCAACCTTCTGTCAATTAGGATTGGTATTTTTCTCTCTATTCTGTCCAGGTGCCTCATGACTTTGAATACCTCTATTATTGTTCCTCTCAATCTGCTCTTTCACAAGAAGAATATTTGAAAGCCTCGCTGCGGCTTTGGCCACTGTTGGAAATTGCATGTAATTCTGGTCTCCTTCCTATCGGAAAGATGTTGTAAAACTTGAAAGGGTTCAGAAAAGATTTACAAGGATTTTGCCAGGGTTGGAGGATTTGAGCAATATGAGAGGTTGAATAGGGTAGGGCTGTGTTCCCTGGAGTGTCAGAAGCTGAGGGGTGACCTTATACAGGTTATAAAATCATGAGAGGCATGTACAGGATGAATAGACAAAGTCTTTTCGATGAAGTGGGGGAGCCCAGAACTAGAGGGCATAGGTTTAGGGTGAGAAGGGATAGGTATAAAGAGACCCAAGGGGCAGCTTTTTCACACAGAGGGTGGTAGTTGTATGGAATGAGCTGCTAGAGGAAGTGGTAGAGGCTAGTACAATTGCAACATTTAAAAGGCATCTGGATGGGTATATGAATAGGAAGGGTTTGGAGGGATATGGGCCAGGTGCTGGCAGGTGGGACTAGATTGGGTTGGGATATCTGGTCAGCATGGACGAGTTGGACCGAAGGGTCTGTTTCCGTGCTGTACATCTCTATGACTCTAGGACTCAATCAATCCATCAAAATGAAGTTCTTCACCCCTGAAGCCATTCTCTTGATTTGTTTCTGAATCCTGTATCCTGTATATTGCTTTGATAGCTTCCTAATGTGTGGTGCCAAGTACTGCATCTTATATTCCAGTAAAGGCCAATCCAGTGTGTGACACATGCTTATTGTAACCTCCTAGTTTTTGTAAGCCTAGCTTCAGCTTTGGCAGCATAGCCTCATGTGCAGAAGCCATGTGTAGTTAATGAGGTTGCTGAGGTACAGAATGTTGACAGGGAATGGGAAGGGCCTGAAATGAAGATACACAGAAGAAATCATTGGGGAATGTAGAATGAAAGCACAGAGAGAGATCAGAATGGAATAAATGAGACACTGAGTGACACTGTGCAAAGGAATATGCTGGGTTGGACCATATAGAAGGCAGAGACTCACAGACATATTGGGCATTTGTTACCCAGCCAGTCCCAGAAGAGGTAGTACAATCCGAAGGAAGGATTGGGATCGTGGTCACAAGTGAATCACCAGAGGTGAGAGGGGTGGGAAGCAGACATGGTTGGGGTTAGGATGGTGGGGTATCACCAGTGATGCGGGGGGGCAGATACTTGGGAGTTAGGGTGGTGGTCGGGGGGGGTTGACAAATGAAGTTAAGGTGGTATATAGATTAACAAAGAGTAGAGGCAGAGAGGTTGGGGTTAAGGCTTTCAGGAGGCTCACACAGCATACTCACTTTTCACCATTTTAATCAGCCTGAACTCATACAGGAGCAGCAAACCTCCACAGAAGGTCAGGGGTCTAATTTAACTCAGATTAGCCAATAAAATATTGATTGTGACTGGCAATAAGGCTCACACAATCCTGATCCCCATTGGAAAGAGGTGACACCTGACCACAAGAGGCCCATATAAGGGCATTTTAAACCTAACCCATTTCTGGACTTCTGCCCTCACCCCTCCCACAATATTGATAAGGTCCCTTGATCCTAACTGTTCACTCCACCAACATCCACATCCAAAGGATCATAAGCCACCATTTCTGCCACTTCCACTGGGATGCCACCACCAGACACATATTCTCCTCACCTCCCTTGCCAGCATTTCACAAGGGCCATTCCCTCTGGGACACCTGGGCTCACTCCTCCTCCACTCCCAACATCTCCCCACACTCCCACTGAACCTTGCCATGTACTCACTGAAGTTGCAACACCAGCCCAATTACCTCCTCACCATCCAAGGTTCCAGACACACCTTCCAAATGAAGCCACAATTTACCTGCACTACACACAATGTAGTCCACTGTATTTGCTGTTCACAATGTGGTGTCCTCTATAGTGGGGAGATGAAATGCAAAGTGAGCAATTGCTTTGTGGAACACCTACGTACTGTCCACAAAATTGACCCTGGCTTTCAGTTGCCTGTTGCTTCAACACCTCACCATGTTCTCTGGTCAAGCTGGAAGAACAATATCTCATTTGTTGCTTGGGAACCCTGCAGCTTTCAGGTCTTAATATTGACTTCAGTAACTTTAGAGCCTGAACATCTTCTTCCCTTGTCTTTTACCAACTCCCAACCCTAAGCCTTGTCATGACATTGACTGCTTTCAGCATATGGAAATGTGTTGCTGGAAAAGCTCGACGTTCCGGGCATTAGCCTTCTTCAGGGCTAATGCCCGAAACGTCGATTCTCCTGTTCCCTAGATGCTGCCTGACCTGCTGCGCTTTTCCAGCAACACATTTCCATCTCTGATCTCCAGCATCTGCAGACCTCACTTTCTCCTCAATACTTTCAGCATAACCAAGCCATTTTCACCTATTTATGGTCCACATTAGCAGCTCTTCTTCTTTTCCATCGGTTCTGACGAAAGGTACCTGGTGCTGAAACAGTAACTCTGCTTTGTCTCCACAGATGTTATCAGATCTGCTGAGTTGCTCCAGTAATTTCAGTTTCTGTTTCATTTTTCCAGCATCCACAGTTCTTTGTTTTATTCTGAACCCAACATTTCTCGCTGTTCATATAAACTGAACGGCATCATCCTGGCTCATGTGTCTGGGATGAGACAAATGACCCTCAATGAACCATTTGTGACACTCTGACCTATCTGACATCAACACAAATCCCACTATCTATACATCGATATTTTAAAAACAAACAAGTGAATTCAATTTGCTTGAAAACTAATGTCTAAAACATCACTGCATCTTTTGTCAGTGAAAGAGATTTCAAATAAAACATGACAGCGTCTGCAATTAAGTAGATGATGGAGCTGTGGTACTTCAGCATCAATGAAGGTTGGGAATGCCCTGTGTTGAAACTCAATGCCCTGTAAATCCAAGTCAGGCATAACTGTGATTGAGAGCAACATAGAACAATTGCTAATCTTCCATATCAGTGAACCATGAAAACAGTGTGTGATAAAAAGAAAAAGGAGAAGACAGAATTGATGAGAAAAGGCGAGGATCTATTCATATCACTTACCAACAGCAGCGACTCTGTCAGATGCAATGTGCTCATGCCTGTGGTGTGCTTTCTTGTACATATTCATGCTTGGGATCCGAGGGTTACTAGCAAAGTCAACAATAATTGCACAACCTAAATCACTTTTGGAAGTTGGTGATGCTAGAAAACCCTAGGCCATGTGGAATAAGTGCACCCCTCGTGTCACAAAGGGAGAGAGTACCAGGACTCCAACTCAGGAATAGTGAAGGAGTGGCACTGTATTTCCAAATCCAGACAGTAAATGATGGGGAGGAAGAATGCAGGTGGCATTTCAATCCATCTCCCACCCTTGTCCTGTGAGGTGGTACAAAGCATGAGTTTGGAATATGCTATTGAAGGAACCTTGATGGATTATTGCAGTGCACCTCGTACATGATACACAGTGTTGCCATTATGTGGCGGTGGTGGTGAGAGTGCATGTTTAAGCTGAGGGATCAGGTGACAACCAAGTGAACTGTGTCAATAGGTAAGGGATATGGATATAAAGGGAAAAACTAACACCCTAGGTTTATTGAACATTTATGACTCATCCTTACATGCTCTGCAGAAGGTGATACTGACTTGTCTTCTTGAACTACTGCAGTTCGTCGGGAATAGATACACACAAAGTGCTTTCAGCAAGGGGGTTCCAGGATTTTGGCCCAGCAACAGTGAAGAAACAGAGACATGGTTCCAAGTCAGGAGTATGCTTGGCTTAAAGAGGAGCTTGCAGGTTGTTGTGTCCCTGTGCATCTGCTATAGTTTGTTCCTTCTAAGTGGTAAAAATCATACATTTGGATGATGTTGTAGCAATCCTGTGAGTGCTGCAGTGCACCTTACAGATGGTACACACTGAAGCCACCGGTGAACAGAATGAATGTTTAAGCTGGTGGACGAAGTGCCAATCAAGTGAGCTGCTTTGCCCTGGATGGGGTCAAGCTTCTGAAGTGTTGTTGGAGTTGCACAAAACCTCAAACAAGTGCAGATTACTGCATCAGTATTTGGATTAATGCTTGAAGTGTCATAACTTTCAAGGCTATAGGCCTTATGCAGGAAAGTGGGACTAGTATTGGCACTAGTGTATTTTTGGCATTTCAAACTCAATAGGCCAAAGTGACTCTTCTGTTTAATATAATACTATATCCATATATTCTGCTTACTTGCCTTTATTTATGTCTCCTGGCTGCCATTTCTGGCTCAAAAGTACACTTGTATAAAACATCTTTGATCTTCCAGTGAGCAAATGCTATTCTAGGTTTGTGCCAGATTATACAAATGCCCACCATAAAACAGCAGCAGCTGAACCCTCACTGAAATTTTCATGTCTTCTTAATGTCATGTGAAAAGCATTGTGACTTAAATCATGTGAAAATACCACACAAGACTCTTCAAGCTCTTGCTAAATCACTCCAACATGCAAGGCCCTTAAACTGCTAAGTCATACAGAGGTGAGTTGCAACTCATTGCTCAACAGTTTCTTTTTCAGCTGGAGAGGAGGTTACAAAGGAGAGGGGCTGTCAAGGCAAACCTGTCAAAGCAATACTCAGCTCAATGAGAGTCAGGAAATCTTGAAGTCAGAGATAGTGAATTCTTGACAAATTACAATGCTTTACATGAAGCATTGACGAAAACGTTGACTGCTAATTTACGACTGTTATTTTGTGCTAATCCTGCAGTGGCTCGAAATTTTAAGCTCTCCTTGACTGTTGTGGCTTTAAGTTTAATCGAATGTTGATAATTATTGAGGAATTCTTCTAATTCTGTTTTTTTAAAGTCCAAGTACTCCGCAGATCAACACAAACACAGAAAGTAATGTTATTACTTCATTTCATCTCACTTAACGAAGGGATAAATGAGAATGAAAAGGTAGCCCCCAAAAATCAAAACGTAGCCCTTGAGATCTCAAGAAGGGCTATAAAAAAATAAATATTTTGACCTTTGCTTGTAAGAGTAACTTAGAAGAACTTTGCTTTAAATTGGCTGATTCAATGGCAATGTCTTGAAGGTTCTGCTGCAAAAGAGGTAGTTCTATTTGGAGAATAGAACATTTATGAACCCAAAGCATCATGGTGGAAGGGAACTAAATACAATGAGGCATACAAGGTAAAGGTAGACTGCTCTCTCATTAGAGAGAGACAACTGGTAGTAGTCTAACCTGAGGTTCACCACACCTCAGGTGAAGGGAGAGGTTAAGAAGGCTACTCTTTCATATGGTAACCTCAACCAGTGCAGGACTTGAACCCATACTATTGGCAATACTCTGTACTCAGACTTAGTGCAATCTGCTCTTACTAGGGTACCTTATAGTCACAGTCATAGAGTCATAGAGATGTAGAGCATGGAAACAGACCCTTTGGTCCAACCCATCCATGCCGACCAGATATCCCAACCCCATCTAGTCCCACCTGCCAGCACCCGGCCCATATCCTTCCAAACCCTTCCTATTAGTATACCCATCCAAATGCCTCTTAAATGTTGCAATTGTACCAGCCTCCACCACTTCCTCTGACAGCTCATTTTATACACGTACCATCCTCTGTGTGAAAACGTTGCCCGTAGGTCTCTTTTACATCTTTCCCCTCTCACCCTAAACCTATGCCCTCTAGTTCTGGATTCCCCCACCCCAGGGAAAAGACTTTGTCTATTTATCCTATCCATGCCCCTCATAATTTTGTAAACCTCTATAAGGTCACCCCTCAGCCTCCGGCGTTCCAGGGAAAACAGCCCCAGCCTGTTCAGCCTCTCCATGTAGCTCAAATCCTCCAACCCTGGCAACATCCTTGTAAATCTTTTCTGAACCCTTTCAAGTTTCACAACATCTTTCTGATAGGAAGGAGACCAGAATTGCATGCAATATTCCAACAGTAGCCTAACCAATGTCCTGTACAGTGACAACATGACCTCCCAACTCCTGTACTCAATATTCTGACCAATAAAGGAAAGCAGACCAAACGACTTCTTCACTATCCTATCTACCTGCGACTCCACTTTCAAGGAGCTATGCACCTGCACTCCAAGGTCTCTTTGTTCAGCAACACTCCCTAGGACTTACCATTAAGTGTATAAGTCCTGCTAAGATTTGCTTTCCCAAAATGCAAGACCCCGCATTTATCTGAATTCAACTTCAGCTGCCACTTCTCAGCCCATTGGCCCATCTGGTCAAGATCCAGTTGTAATCTGAGGTAACCCTCTTCGCTGTCCACTACACCTCCAATTTTGATGCAAACTTACTAACTGTACCTCTTATGCTCACATCCAAATCATTTATGTAAATGACAAAAAGTAGAGGACCCAACACTGATCCTTGTGGCACTCCATTGATCATAGGCCTCCAGTCTGAAAAACAACCCTCCACCACCACCCTCTGTCTTCTACCTTTGAGCCAGTTCTGTATCCAAATGGCTAGTTCTCCCTGTATTCCATGAGATCTAACCTTGCTAACCAGTCTCCCATGGGGAACCTTGTCGAACGCCTTACTGAACCATAATGGCACAAAGTGAGTCCATTCAGACCATTGAATCTGTGTTTCTCTCAAGTATCCATCCAATCTCCTTTCAAAATCATTGATCACCCCCACTTCCACCATCTTATAGGTAGAGAGTTCCAGGTCATAGTACTTGCTGCATTAAAATGTTTCACTTCTAATCCCCATTGTTGCCCAAAATATTTAATTTGTATCTAATAGTTCTTCGACAATCAACTAAACGGAACAATTCTTTTCTGCCTATCGTATCTAAAACCATCATAGTCCTGTCTGCCTCCATCAAATTTCTCCTCAACATCCTTTGCACCAAGGAGAACAACCCCAGCTTTTCTGACCTAACCTTATTGCTAAAACTTCTCATCCCCTGAGCCACCCTCTGAAAGACCCTTAGATATGTCCTGAAATATGATGATTAGGACTAGATGCAATATTCCAATTGTGGTTTAAACAAAAATTTATAAAGTTTAGAAATTCCCTGCTTTTGCGCACAAACCCATATTTATTGAGCCATTGTACAATGCAGAAACAGATTCTTTGGTCCAACCTGATATCCTAAATTAATTTGGCCCATACCTATCTAAATTGTTCCTATTCATGGACCCTTCCAGATGCCTTTTACATGTTGTAATTGTACCAGCCTCCACCTCCTCTGGCAGCTCATACCACACACACACCACCCTTTGCATGAAAACGTTGCCCCTCAGATCCCTTTTAAATATTTTCCCTCTCACCTTAATCCTATACCCTCTAGTTTTAGACTCCCCTACCATAGGAAAAATACCTTGGCTATTCAACCTATCTATGCTCTCATGATTTTATAAACATCTATAAGAGCGCCCCTCAGCCTTCAACACTCCAGGGAAAATAGCCCCAGCCTATTCAGCTTCTCCCCATTGCTCAAACCCTCCAACACCGGCAAAATCGTTGCAAATCTTTCTGTTTTTTGTAACATATTTCCTATAGCAGGGAAACCAGAATTGAATGTGGTATTCTTAAATAATTTCCCGTACAACTGCAATATGACCTCCTCACCCCAACACTCAGTGCACTGACCAATAATAGCAAGCATACCAAATGTCTTCTTCACTATCCTGTCTATCTGTTACTCCACTATGAAGGAAAAACGAACTGGCATCCCAGGGTCTCTTTGTTCAGCAACAATCTCATAAACCCAAGATCCCAAATATCTTATTAATTATTCCCTCAATAATGAAAGGGTGGGGGAGGGGAAGAGATTAAGAGACGGGATTGCAACTCTTCTGCTTCCCAAATGCCCTTCAAACTT
The DNA here is from genome assembly GCF_004010195.1 of Chiloscyllium plagiosum. Taxonomy (NCBI): domain Eukaryota; kingdom Metazoa; phylum Chordata; class Chondrichthyes; order Orectolobiformes; family Hemiscylliidae; genus Chiloscyllium; species Chiloscyllium plagiosum. The sequence continues at coordinate 22,253,010 of NC_057718.1, read as the reverse complement.
ACAACTCAAACCCTATTACATTCCTTCTCAAAAGGTAATACATTTGGTGACCTTTAATACCCTGTGTTGGGTGGGAACAGGAAACACGAGATGCCTTATTTGCGTTTTGTGTGTTGGTTTCCTAAAGCTATTGTGGGTTCTGTATTGGAAAAAAGTACGAACTGTGGACAATCAAATTAAAAATACATGCACACAAAGCAGATGAAAACAGGGCCAGTACCATGACACTAGTTTCCAAATCACAATTATGATTTTACAAGACTAAACATAATTTCCTGTGTTTGAATAATTTTTGTCACTCAGGTAAAATTATTTCTATTGGCCTTTGGGCTTGCCTAATTGCCAATCTAAATACATGTGTGAATACCTTCTAAAGGTCAAGCATTAGTTTGATGACTATAACCCAACCTCATTATCTGTAAAACCAAAATCATTTTCAGATTAAGTTTTAATCGTACTTGTAACAGACATTTCTAAATATATTACATATTAAAATTGTCACTTACAAAATTTTGAGTCAAATGTAATACTATTTCATGATTGTACTTTAGCCCCGTTCAATACTTTGGTCTACATCCTCAGTACAATGATAAGGGACTATAATTCTACATTGTTTCTAAGCTTGTGATCTAAGATGAGACATACTGCTTTTCTATCCTCTGTTTTAGAAAAGTATTGTATATGAATATCGTCACACTGCAGTTTGAATCTCATCACATAAGATCAGAAAGGCCACAAAAATGGCAGGAAACAATCAGAAGGCAAGACCTTTTAGAAGTTGAGCATTCTTTTCATCAAAATATGATTATGACGGTAAAGATTCTATTTTTCTGCTGTATACTTTAAAGATTATATCACCGTAGGATTGGAATGTGAAACATTCCCAGAAGGATAGTCACCTGTAGCTGAAACCAGAAGGCAAACTACATCATTAAAAAAAAAGTGGGTATTATTGAGGGAATCAGCATTTCAAATGCTCTTTAAAGATTTCTTCTGGGGTTTGTAGATAAAAATAATTGCTGCAATGGCTAAGTGGGAATAAGCTGCCTTCGGTCATACAGCACAGGTTGTTGAAAGTCTGTGCCTGAACACCTCTCACTACAATATAAATAACCAACAGACTGGGAAAAGAAAAGGCAACATGAGTAAAAGAAATAGACAACTTCTCCTCACTTTGGTTAAAATTTATTCTCCAACTTGTCCATCACTAAACCAATGCCTTTTGAGTATTTCCTCATTTGAGCATTTAGTTACATTTTCCTCATAATTCTGAAGATCATCTGGGGATCTGACTGGTAAATTGAAAAGAAAAATTGATCAAACTGTGACCAATTAGAACAGATGGCTAAAATTTTCCATTTTGCAGCCCAAGTGTGGAGACTAGGTCATTGCCTCCTACAATAAGGAAGTTCGCTGAATTGATGAGTTTCTCACTAAAATCCCTACGCTGAAGACCCGCCTTGTCAGAAACTGCTGGCTATATCTTTCAATTTGAGTTGGTATTCTGTAAGGTACTGCACCCATTAGGTTTTGCAAGTATACTTTCTTATAATTAGCTGGACAATCAGAGCTTCTGGATCGTAGAGATCATCAGCTGCAGGCCTAGTCTTCAGGAGAGAAGGCAAGTCTTTTTTTTTAACGTATCATGGAGTAGGGGTCAAGGAGAGAGGTCAGAGGCAAAAAAGGTGGGTGGCCTTTAGACTCCACCTCTGCCCCCTAATTGGCCTCAGGTTGGGGAAAATTGAGCCCTCCACCCATCCCAACAGTCAGGTCACCATAGTTTCCCAGTCAGTGAACCAACCACTTTTCCCGCCTGTTGGGAAGATAGCTAATTGGGTCGGTGGTGAGGTAAGGCCTTAAGAGGTCATTGATTGACCACATTAGGTCCTTAATTGCTGGTGAGCTGAGAAGGTCACCCAAGGCGCCTTCTCTCCCAGCATTGCTGAGGTGACGAGAAGGGGGCATGCATTAAACTCACCCAATTATTTGCACAGGGAAGGGAACATGCACATAAGATTCCAATACTGAACTAATTTCTTGGAGTTTGCTCCAAGTTAGTTAACATTAGTCAGTAGGTTTACTTCTGTTCATTTATTTACATCAATTCCATTTCCTATCAATGGCCAATTTTAAATATTGGTTTTACAAGTTTTACAAATTCTTTCGGGTACAATGTTACTGCTCATTCCCATTGGTAGTTTGGTGCTCTTACATTCAATGCTAGGAGTGTACTGATCAATATGCAATTATGTTGTGCACAGTAGTGCATTGAGCATAAGAATACCCTTGATGTCAGCCCAAAAATGGCCTCAAATTGATGAGAAGTAAGATTCAAAAGTTATCTGTGCCCACTTTCCCAGTCTTTGAAAAACCAGGTTGAATGTGCTGACACCACTTTTGAATCAAAGAATCCACCCTTATGTTTAAAGCAATAAGCTTGGACATAAGTGCGAGCATTCTGATTGGTACCAATGCAGAAGTATGATGTTTGGCCAAAGAAGTCTAAAACGGGAAGGAACCCAGTTCTTTCTAGTTTCCATCCCAGTGCTGCAAAGAGAAATTCAGGTTGTACAAGTAATCTCTGCTGTCAAATGCCAGCACAGATTATCTGCTTAAACCTTACCATGGTTTACTGATCCACATAATTAATAACTGTTCAAAATTACAATGCAATATTGCTGTAAGCAATGAACCTAAATAACTGAAATTATCACCTGCTTATCACTCCATTATCTCAGAATTAAAAGCTAACCAAAATGACCTCATGTACATCTCAAATTGTCTTTGATTCTTGATGGCAAATCTCATTTATTTTAATTACAGAAAACTTTACTGAGTAATAAATCCATGACTAACCCAGGACCATCTTATTCTGTTTAATGAGGGTTGACTCAGATTAAAATTAAATTAAAAATTGTCTTCCTAAAACAATTATTTTCTCATTGTTCAATCTATCAACTGAAGTAACAGAGAAGGACTGTAAAGCTAGGACAAAATGCTGACCAATTTTCCCATCCTCTCCTCTCCTTACAATGTCTCACCTCACTCCCTCTGCTTTCTTCTACCTTCCCTCCTCGAAAGGAGTATAGTGCTGCAAGCACAAGGCACTTATCAGTATCAGTACCTGTGGTGTACACCGGCATCTCCAAATCAGTACCTGTGGTGGCTTGGTTGTCAAAGTTTGTTGATCACCACACCTCTGAAATGTCTTGCGTGTTTTATCATAAAATAGGTGCTGCATAAATGCATATCACTGTGTTTCTGTAGCATGCATAACACATAGGATCTTGAAATTATTGCAAGTGCAACCAATTATCCCTATTTGGTAAAACTCACAAACGCAGCAGCAGAAACCTGAAATTGTGAACATTGAGATTATTTTTCTGTGGTCAGGAGGTGGAGTGTTCTTCCCAGTTCCTCGAAAATGATGTGCACAGCTCCTGCAACTAAATCATCCCCTTGGACCACCTGGACCTCAAATCCCAACCATTGCAGAGAAAGAATTGTATCCAACTTAAGTAAGTCTCTAGGCCAAAGTAGCATCAAGATTCTCAATTGCCACTCATAGCTGAACGCATATCTATTCCTAAGGCCCGAACAATTTACAAACCGCATTACCTGATGATTGATATTATTCGTTGGTTGACTTGTCATCCAGGATCTATGTGCACTTCCTTTCTTTGACATGCAAATTTATAATGAAAACTATTTAAATGAACTTGTTACATCGTGAACACACACTTCCATCAGAAGAAACATTGCAGGTCTGACAATCACTGCAGGATTTTTAAAATAATTTTTAAAACAAACTTCCACAGCCAGTTTTAATTATTGATATGGAATGCATTTTGGCTTATAAAATAAGAACAGAATGGATTATTTTAAAATTAAAAACTGAATTACATCTGCATCCACTGATCAGATTACTGCCCATTGATCCTAAAATACACTACAGTTCCCAATTAATAGTGATTGCCGATATGCATACCTTGTAGGGTTGACTAGATAAATATTAGCATCTCACTTTTCCAGGCACCTCCTCTCAGCCAGTTTCTATTATAGATTCCTGTGTCCCCACCTACAATACATGCTGTCAATGCAAAGTTGTCACACAGTAACTGCCCCATCTTTACCAAGGCATGGACAAGAGTAGTGAGTTTACATTGATAATTTTCAATATGTTGGCATTGAGAATGCAAGTAGAGAACCAAAATCAGATCAGATAACTTTTGAATGAGGATGTTTCCGCTGATGGGTAAGTCCCGAATCAGAGGACACCGTTCAAAAATAAGGGGTAGGCCACTTAGAACAGAGTTGAGGAGAAACCTCTTCACCCAGAGAGTGGTGGGTGTATGGAATGCTCTGCCCCAGAAGGCTGTGGAGGTCAAGTCTCTGGATACTTTCAAGGAAGAATTGGCTGGAGCTCTTAAGGATAGTGGAATCAAGGGTTATGGGGATAAGGCAGGAACAGGATACTGATTGGGTGGTGCTGGCTCGAAGGGCAGAATGGCCTACTCCTGCACCTATTGTCTATTGTCTATTGTTATTATGTCAAAACATGCCAATCTAATTATCCAGACCTTCCTCTTTCACTGCAATGCTACACTTGATTTTGTTTCCCAATGTCATAGAGTCACAAAGACCTCCAGCACAGAAAATGGGTCTTTCACGATACTGAGGCCCACTGAATCTGCGCCAGTCAAAAACAAGACCAACTATTCTAATGTCATTTTCCAGTGCTTGGTCCATGTCTTCGCATCCCAAGTGCACATCTAAATACTTCTTAAATGTTGTGAGAGCTTCTGCCTCTACCACTCTTACAAATAACGAATTCCAGATTCCCACCGCCCTTGAGGTGAAAAAGAAAGTGGTACACCGTTATGGATTAGACCCCAAAACTATATTATGGAGATAGCCCAGTCTCTAACTTTTATATTTTTTAAAGCCAAGTGAAAGGCATTGTGTTCCAGATATGATACGATTGGTCTACCAATAAGCTTTTATCAAACCATACTTTATTCTTACAATAGTTAAAATACAATATAGTAGTTAAATTGGGAAGATTCATTTCCTAAAAGTCTATGTACCTTACAAAATGCAGAAGACAAATGTAAGAGAAATAGTTAAAGAAATTACTGAAAGCTTTAAAAAAGCTACTGTGCTTGACTTGGCCAGTAAGTTTGTTACTTTCTCTATGAAAATCCAAGCTAAGAACTAATGTTCAACAATATAGTTTGCTGCTAACTGATGAGTCCCACAGCTGACATCAGTTGAATGGTTTCCTACAGTCTGAATGCACTAGTTGCATATGAGTATGTGCTACCTGAGTGTAAAAGGAAAAGAGCAATTCAAGCATAAATTTAAGGCTTTATCTAGACATCGAGCTTGAGGTGTCAATTGAAAACCACTCAATCTCACTCCTTCAGAGTTGCAGTGTATTACATGACCTGGTTTGCAGGCACAGGAATCCATAAATTCCCAAGGAAGCTCCAGTTCTGTTGCAGGGTTAACTAATTACATATGAGTGAGTGTGGAATGGTATGATTGCCTCCATACCTATTTACTTTACAACAGACATCGCAGGATTCTTATTAAAAATGGAAAGCATGACATATTTATCTCTCTTTCCTCACCAGATTGCATACAATTGTAACAAATTCATTAGCACTTTGGTTAAAAAGGTAATCAATTTGGCATATGCCTGATTGTTTTGCTCAGTTCCACTAAGTGTATGGAATAAATAAATAATCTGCAACATTATTTTATCAGCCAGATCATAAAAATTTTACTAAATATTAGCCAAGCAGTATCCAATCCAACATCTGTATTTTCACGTGATCTGACAGTATCACGACCTCTGAGCCAGGAGGCTTAGGTTCAAGTCCAATGTGTCATAGAACATTACAGCGCAGTCCAGGCCCTTCGGCCCTAGATGTTGCACAATGTCCTGGAACATTTCCAAATCTACTACCATTTAAATAATACTCTTAAGGCCTAAGAGAGACAGACTAAAAGGGGGTTTTATGATACAGTGGTCGTGCCCCCCCCCCCCCAACCTCTAGGCTAGAAGGTCCAGGTTAAAGTCTTAACTCAGGGTGTGATGGCCATGGAAATATGTCCAAACAGGATGATGAAAAAGAAGTCTTTATTCTATTTAGACAGAAATGAAAACAATGGTAATTGGTTTAAGGGGTGTTTGTAACATGTAACTCAATGAATAAATATGTGGAAAGATTGTCTCTTGTTCTATTCTTCAACAACCAGCTTTTTGCATTAGGATAATCTTGTATCTATGACAAATTAAAATGAAAAATAATTGAAACTCTTAAAGAGTGCAATTCTTTGCAATATGTTTCTTGAAAATTGAAAGATGGTCCAGGGTAATTTCTGCCTTCTTATATGTTATTGCTAATCCCTCAGAGAAACATGATTCCTATCCTTAAAATCTCTCTTCAATACTAACTGTAGCTCTTATGGATTTTTTTATATCTTTGTCAAAACCTGCAGTAGTCAAATAGAATCCATTGAAAACTGCGCAATAACCAGCATTGGCTCCTGAACTAATCGCAGTTCCCAAGTAGCTACAACCACCTGCACTGTCAAATGGTCTTTTGGTAGTCTGCCATTCAAACTGCTCATTGGAGAAAAATATTTAACTAACACCTCAAAACTGCAATATATTTTATGGCACATTGAAACACAGTGGGCTGAATCTTGTGGTTGTTCTTTGGCGCAAGTTGGGTTGGGTTCCTGTAAGACTTAGCAGGACATAGAGTCATAGTCATAGAGATGTACAGCACGGAAACAGACCCTTTGGTCCAACTCGTCCATGCTGACCAGATATCCCAACTCAATCTAGTCCCACCTGCCAGCACCCAGCCAATATCCCTGCAAACCTTTCCTATTCATGTACCCATCCAGATGCCTTTTAAATATTGCAATTGTACTAGCCTCCACCACTTCCTCTGGCAGCTCATTCCACCCTCTGCGTGAAAACGTTGCCCCTTAGGTCTCTTTTATATCTTTCCCCTCTCACCCAAAATATATGCCCGCCAGTTCTGGATTCCCCCACCCCAGGGAAAATATTTTGTCTATTTTTCCTATCCATGTGCCTCATGATTTTCTAAAAGGTCACCCCTCAGCCTCCGACACTCCAGGGAAAACAGCCCTAACTGATTCAACCTCTCCCTAAAGCTCAAATCCTCCAAACGTGGCAACACCCTTGTAAATCGTTTCGGAACCATTTCAAGTTTCACATCTTTCTGATAGGAAGGAGACCAGAATTGCATGCAATATTCCAACAGTGGCCTAACCAATGTCCTATACAGCCACAACATGACCTCCCAACTCCTGTACTCAATACTCTGACCAATATAGGAAAGCATACCAAATGCCTTCTTCACTATCCTATCTACCTGCGACTCCACTTTCAAGGAGCTATGAACCTGCACTCCAAGGTCTCTGTGTTCAGCAACACTCCCTAGGACCTTACCATTAAATGTATAAGTCCTGCTAAGATTTGCTTTCCCAAAATGCAGCACCTCACATTTATCTAAATTAAACTCCATCTGCCACTTCTCAGACCATTGGCCCATCTCATCAAGATCCCGTTGTAATCTGTGGTAACCTTCTTCGCTGTCCTCTACACCTCCAATTTTAGTGGCATCTGCAAACTTACTAACTAAACCTCTTATGCTTACATCCAAAGCATTTATGTAAATGACAAAAAGTAGTGGTGGACCAACATCGATCGTTGTGCCACTCCACTGGTCACAGGCCTCCAGTCTGAAAAACAATCTTCCAACGCCACCCTCTACCTTTGAGCCAGTTCTGTATCTAAATTCTCCCTGTATTCCATGAGATCTAACCTTGCTAACCAGTCTCCCATGGGGAATCTTGTCGAACATCTTACTGAAGTCCATGTAGATCACGTCTACCATTCTGCCCTATTCAATCCTCTGGGTTACTTCTTCAAAAAACTCAATCAAGTTTGTGAGACATGGTTTCCCACTCACAAAGCCATGTTGACTATCCCTAATCAGTTCTTGCCTTTCTAAATACATGTACATCCTGTCCCTCAGGATTCTCTCCAACAACTTGCCCACCACCGATGTCAGGCTCACTGGTCTATAGTTCCCTGGCTTGTCCATACCACTTTTCTTAAATAGTGGTACCATGGTAGCCAATCTCCAGCCATCCGGCACCTCACCTGTGACTATCAATGATACAAATATCTCAGCAAGAGGCCCAGCAATCGTTTCCCTAGCTTCCAATAGAGTTATAGGGTACACCTGATCAGGTCCTGGGGATTTATCCACTCGATGCGCTTCAAGACATCCAGCATTTCCTCCTCTGTAGTATGGACATTTATCAAGATGTCACTATCTATTTCCCTACATTCTATATCTTCCATGTCCTTTTCCACAGTAAATACTGATGCAAAGTACTCATTTAGTATCTCTCCCATCTCCTGCGGTTCCACACAAAGGCTGCCATGCTGATCTTTGAGGGGGCCTATTCTCTCCCTAGTTACCCTTTTGTCTTTAATGTATTTATAAAAACCATTTGGATTCTTCATAACTCTATTTGCCAAAGCTATCTCATGTCCTCTTTTTGCCCTCCTGATTTCCCTCTTAAGTATATTCCCATTGCCTTTATACTCCTCTGAGGATTCACTCAATCTATCCTGTCGATACCTGAAATATGCTTCCTTCTTTTTCTTAACCAAACCCTCAACTTCTTTAGTCATCCTGCACTCCCTATACCTACCAGCCTTTCCTTTCACCCTGACAGGAATATACTTTCTCTGGACTCTGGTTATCTCATTTCTGAAGGCTTCCCATTATCAGCTGTCCCTTTACCTGCAAACATCTGCCCCAAATCAGTTTGTGAAATTCTTGCTTAATGCCACTAAAATTCACCTTTCTCCAATTTAGAACTTCAACTTTTAGATCTTCTTTATCCTTTTCTATCACGATTTTAAAACAAATAGAATTATGGTCGCTGGCCCCAAAGTGCTCCCCCACTGACACCTCAGTCACCTGTCTTGCCTTATTTCCCAAGAGTAGGTCAAGATTTGCACCTTCTCTAGTAAGTACATCCACATACTGAATCAGAAAATTTCCTTGTACACACTTAACAAATTCCTCTCAGTCTAAACCCTTAACACTATGGTAATCCCAGTCTACGTTTGGAAAGTTAAAATCCCCAACCATAACCACCCTATTACTCTTATAGATAAATTGAGATCTCATTACAAATTTGTTTCTCAATTGAATTGGACAGCACGGAAACTGACCCTTCGTTCCAATTTGTCCATGCTGACCAGATAGCCTAAATTAATTTAGTCCCATTTGTCAGCATTTGTTACATATCCCTCTTAACCCTTCCTATTCATCTACTCATCCCAATGCCTTTCAAATGTTGTAGTTGTACCAGCCTCCACTATTTGCTCTAGCAGCTCATTCCATACATACAACATCCTTTGCATGAAAAAGTTACCCCTTAGATCCTTTTTAAATCTTTCTCTTTTCACCTTAAACCTATGCCCTCTAGTTTTGGACACCCCCACTCCAGGGAAAAGACCTTGGCTATTTACCCTATCTATGGCCCTCATGATTTTATAAACCTTTATAAGGTCACCCCTCAGCCTCCAACGTTCCAGTGAAAAAAGCCCCAGCCTATTCAGCCTCTCCTGTTAGCTCAAACCCTCTTACCCTGGCAACATACTTGTCAATCTTTTCTGCACCCTTTCATGTTTAACAACATCTAGCAGGGAGGCCAGAATTGAATGCAGTATTCGAAAAGTGGCCTGACCTATGTGCTGTGCAGTGGCAACATGACCTCCCAACCCCTCTACTCAGTGTTCTGACCAGTAAAGACAAGCGTACAGAACACCTTCTTCACCACCCTGTCTACCTGTGAATCCACTTTCAAAGAACTATGTACCTGCATTATAAGGTTTCTTTGTTCGACAACACACCCCGTGACCCTACCATTAACTGTCTAAGTCCTGCCCTCCAGCAGCATCAATAGAACAAAACGTGGAGTTAACATTTTATGTCCAGTTATTTTTTTCCTCAGTTAAGGAAGTTAATCCAGCTAACAAGCACTGTTCTCAGAATCGATTATTGGTGTAAGAAAAAGAAAGATGTTCTGAAAATTACTGTTTCCCCTTTACTCTCTCTGGCACTGTGCTTTTGCTTCGAGCACTCAGTTTCACATTCTGATACCCTGAACGGTAAAGACAGGGACAAGATTGAACCTTTGCCCAGTTACAGTCCAACTCACCTGGTATCTGCACCTCCCTGCTGGCCCCCCTTTTACCCCAGCTCCGAGAATGAAGGGCAGACAGACATCAGCAAGTACTGAAACCTCCCTGCCAACATCACAGCCATCAGGATGAAATCACAGGTATCTTCCCAAACTTACCTCATTAACTATCTACCCTGCCCCTCTGGGCATTTATGACAAGCCATTCCTGCAACAATTCCTGCATCATTCAGCAGATAGCTGCTGAAAGACCTGCATCTCTGGTGCCCAAGCTGCTGGCAATTCCAAAGCTGCCCTCCTCTGTTAAAGATGTGTCCAGAAGATGTCGGAGAAGGGGAAGATGGCACTGCGATTCTCCAACAGGATCTGAAGGTTCCAGTTGAAAGAGTGCCGCAAAGGAATGGAAGCTGATTCTCAGAGGAACAGCCACCTGCTGAGTACTTCACTGCGATGGCTCCACAGTTGGTGGTGGAAGGAACACCCCAGGCCACTGGAACTTGGAGGACTGTCAAAGACCAGGCACCTGTTGAATACCAGGCAGGATAATGGTATCAGCAAGCAGAACTTTGTCCACATGTACTGGGAGGAACAGGGGCAGCAGTCAATTATGTGGCAGGCAGAGGCCCAGAAGCTGCAGCAATGCACTGAAACCTCCCATCGTCTGGCTGCTACTATGGGTAGGTGGGCGGCTGCCATGACAGCCAGGTCCAACACCCTCAAGGTCTGCTGGAGAGATGCTCACATCTGCACTCCAAAGCGTCAGCTTTCCTCAGAACTGGAAGCATAGCATCAGGAAGAACAGGGAACCCTGGTGTGAACTCCAGGTGCCCAACCTCACACACAGCCCCTCAGAAATCTGCACTCACGAAACTCCAGGACCCCACCTTCAGCCTGTCTGCCCACCTCCAACCCTTGGCAGGTGAAGCCAAGGAGAGTCAACTTGCGACTAGCCTGAACACCCTCATCACGTCTGGACCATTCAGGACCAAGGAGTACATTAGAACATTGTGGAAGGGAGAAAACCCACTGACCATACCTTGTACTTTGGTGACAATTCACAGTGCATTACTTTACAGTAGTTACATAAGTGCCACTGCTTTGACCTTTCATCTGGTTGTTTACCTCTCTGTGTAGCTCCAAATGTCACTGTTCCAGCATGAGGCATAACTTCATGTTCACACAGCTGCACTATATGTGTTAAAGCAGGTCCTTTAACAAGGTTATGCTGCCCTTGGCTTTTTTTTCAGAGAGGTTACAAAACTACAAAGTCTAGTTTTGAAGGATTTCAGGGCCAGTTTGATTAGAGCTAATTGATACTGCCTCAGACAAAAGGCTTTCAGGTTTAAAAAAAATACATGCACAATGAAAGGGGAGTGGCCAGTTCTCTCAGTTCAGCTTTACTCTGCTTTGGTTTGGTTTGGTTTTAGGTTTTAGCAGTCTGGCTGTTCACTGAAAGCAGTCAGTCAGTTGTGAAGCTGGTGGACCCAAAGAAGCAGGTCTATGCTGATCCTCCATGTCTCTGATATCTCTCCTGTAAGACCATGTTTGATTTTTCGTTTTTGCCAAGGAGTGTTTATGGGGTTTGTTGCAAGTATTTTGAGCAGCATCATTAAGTTAGGATGATCTGTTGGGTTTTTGGATAGGTTAAGTTATTCTATATTCTAGTCTCTTTTGTGTGTGCTTCATTTGGTAATCTTGTAAATAAATTGTTATGTTTAAAACTAAGTGGTTTGATCAGCTGCATCACTCCTGGAATATCCACTGTACACCTGCTTAAAACAACTAGCAAAGTTAGGGTCTGGGCTACTTTCTTGAAATGTTTTGAGGGGGTCTGGCCTGGTCCATAACACATGGATTGATAACCATGTAAGACCCTGCTGCAGCATCTGGAAATAAGATGAATGAGGTACATAGAGGGCAATGAGTCCTGCTCGCACCTTTGGCTGGGTTCTGGTCTCTGTGTCTTAAATTATTGATGTGAATGAGGTGATCAGCAATGTCTGCCTGGGCAGCCTGCAAGTGAATCAAAAAGGTGTCATGATGGTTATAAGCAGTTGGTAAATGCCGGATACCAATGTCTGTGGATGATAGATGCCTGACACTGCATCGTGCCTGGGATGCTGTTTCATCCTCCACCACGTGGTAGTCCTTTGGAGCAAGCAGCCAGCAGTATTTGCTAGGTACCCGCTCTGTTTTGCTTTTCGAGTTTTCTCAACATCCAGCTTGCTTGGCTCATTTGGTAACATAGAAAGCTGAATATGAATGAGAAGGGAGAAAACCCACTGACCATACCTTGTACTCTGGTGACAATTCACAGTGCATTACTTTACAGTAGTTACATAAGTGCCACTGCTTTGACCTGTCATGATGGTTATAAGCAGTTGGTAAATGCCGGATACCAATGTCTGTGGATGATAGATGCCTGACACTGCATCGTGCCTGGGATGCTGTTTCATCCTCCACCACGTGGTAGTCCTTTGGAGCAAGCAGCCAGCAGTATTTGCCAGGTACCCGCTCTGGTTTGCTTATCGAGTTTTCTCAACATCCAGCTTGCTTGGCTCATTTGGTAACATAGAAAGCTGAATATGAATGAGGTGAGCTGGGCCATTTACAAGGCATTTAACAAACAGTAATCCCCTTTAATTGATGAATCACTGTTGCCTAGTGAGAAACTTGCCTCACTACTTGTCAAAAGCATATAACATGGAGTGAGATATTCTCAACGGTGACATCAGCCTCGCCAAGCTTCTCGTCCTATTCTGTCGAGACGCCTCTTAAACATTGCTGTTGCATCTGCATTGAGAGTGTGGTGCTGGAAGAGGACAGCATCAGAGGAGCAGGAGAATTGACGTTTCAGGCAAAAGCCCTTCATCTGCCTCCAACACCTCCTCTGGCAGCCCATTTGAGGAACTAACCAATCTCTGTGTAAACATCTTGCCTCTTGCATCTTCTTCAAACTTAGCCCCTTTTACCTTAAACCTATGTCCTGTCATAATTGATACTTGCTGGAAAAAAAGACTTCAACTACCATTCCATCACTGCCTGTCATGATTTCAGGTCACCCTTCACCCTTTAATGTTGGGAAATTGAACTCATCCCTCCATTACATTATCCTCTCATTCCCAAGGATAGAACCCTTAAATGATCTGTCATTAAATGCATTCTAGCAAGCAGCTGGAAGAACTCCGCAAGCCAGGCAACATCAGGGGTAGAGAAGTTTCAGGTGTAACCCTTCCTCAGGAATGGAGGTGGGGCTAGGGGGAGCTGCAGATCAAGAGAGGGAAAAGGATTTCAGGTAGGGAGAGGGGTGGAATAGTAAGGTAGTAATACGTGAACACAGGTAGTTGGTATGACCTGGTTGGTTGATGGGAGGAACGAATCTGGTTGGCAACTGGAAGAAAGGGTCGGTAGGTGGAATGGAAAGTAGGAGGAAGGACTGGAAACAGACTTGGGGAATGGGTGGGAAGGTTATTTGAAATTGAAGAACTCAATGTTGAGTCCTTTGGAGCCCAGGTGAAAGATAAGGTGTTGTTCTTCTAATTTGTAGTCTGCTTTACTGTGGCAATGGAGGAGACCAAGGATGGACATGTCGAAGAGGGAGTGCGAAGGGGAATTAAAGTGGTCAGTGACCGGGAGATCAGGCTGGCCCTTAAGGGCCCGGCTGAGATGCTTGGTAAAATGTTCCCTAAGTTTACGTTTGGTCTCACCAATGTAGTGAAGACCACATTGGGACCACCTGATGCAGTAAACTAGGTTGGAGGAGAGGCAGGTAAACCTCTGACTCACCTGGAAGGACTGTTTGGAGCCCTGGATGGAGGTGAGGGAGGTGGTGTACCGGCAGGTTTTCCAACTTTTATGCAGAAAGTACTGGGGGGATTGAAGGGTTGGAGAGAGTGGCATAGACCAAGGATTGGCGAAGAGAATGGTTCTTGCATAAGGTAGAGAATCGTGGGGCATATTCTGGATGGTGGGGTCTAATTGGAGTTGGCGGAAGTGTTTAAGGGTGATATGTTGGATACAGAGACTAGTGGGGTGGAAAGTAAGAACAAACTGGAATCCTGTCTTTATTATGTTTAGAAGGTGGGCTGGTTAAAGCAGTGGAGCAGGGAATGGAGGAAGTATGGTGGAGGACTATCTGGATAACAAATAGGGGAAAAGCATGCTGTTTGTGTGTGAATAGGTCGGCTTTCCTGCCCCCCCCCCCCCCACAAACATAACAAATACAGGGTCTCCCTTATCCCTCACTTTCCACACCACATCCACTTCTGCCAACTCCAATTAGACCCCACCACCCAGAAATCTTCCCCTCCCCACCCCTCTCTGCCTTCCACGAGGGCTGTTCCCTTCATCACTCCTTGGTTCACACTATTCTCCCCACTAATCCCCCCAGTCTCCATACCATCTCCATCCAGGGCCCCAAACAACCCTTCCAGGTGAAACATAGGTTCATCTGCCTCTCCTCCAAACCAGTTTACAGCATCCGATGCTGTGGATGTGGTCTTTTCTACATCGGTGAGACCAAAAGTAAACTTAGGGAACATTTCGCCGAGCATCTCAGCCGGACCCTTAAGGGCCAGCCTGATCTCCCGATCACTGCCCATTTCAATTCCCCTTCCCACTCCCACTCCAACATGTCCATCCTCAGCCTCCTCCATTGCCACAGTGAATCAGACCCCAAATTAGAGGAACAACAGCTTATCTTCTGCCTGGAGAGCCTAGAGCCTGGAGGACTCAACAACCTTATTAATCTTTCCTTCCCTTCCCCTGACTCCCTTTCCAGATTCACCTCCTCCCTTGCATTCCTTCCAGTTAACAACAGGATTCATCCCTCCCATCGACCAACCAGGTCGTACCCACCATCTGTGTTCACCTATCACTACCTCACTATTCTACCCTTGTCCGCACCCAAAACCCTTCCTGCCTCCTTTATCTGCAGCTCCCCCTACCCCCCACCTCCATTTCTGAAGAAAGGTTATACTTGAAACATTGATTTCTCCACCTCCTAATGCATTGTAGGTCATAGGAATAAATTAGGAAAATCAAGAAGTAAAATATTCAGTGTATCACTTGAGTTGTATGGATTTTGTGGAAATATAATAAAATTATCTTTTTGCAAAGGTCTCTGACTAGCATTTGAGCACCTCAAATGCAATATGTAATCTATATTCAGGTAGTGTTCTTGTCTGGGTTCGTATCACCCATAAAATCCATGCAATTCAAGCTACATTATTTAGCATTCTTCTGAGAGACAGATCTGAGCCAAAGCAATTACTAGTTTATGGTACAAGACATAGCAGAGTCCTGATCAAAATCATCTTGTAAAATAGGATGAGAAGCAATGGGGCTGTACTTGTTTGTTTAAAACACAGGTGAGAATTCTTTTCACACAATGACACTGATTGTTTCAGTCCTTGCATTGATGCACCACAGTTGAAGTCGATAAACTTAACACGTTTATTTAAATGATTATTTTACACTGTTAATGTCATCCAATTCCAGCAGTGTGCTTCACGCTGACTAAATTTGAGTTCATCCAGAATTGCTAATGATTCTAAATCACAAGAAGTCCAATTTGTCTATTGACCCTATGCTTGCTGACTTGATTTCTGTCGAGGAAGTTTAAAAGTCCCATCCTTCTTTTACTTTCTTCCATTGCTTTGTTCCTCTTTTTTTTCTGGAACTATCTAACATTATAACTCTGACAGGAGGAATGTACTGGAGGAAAAGCCCCACTAATCTAGGAGCTATACCAAAATGCAAATATCTTGTTTGATGACCAAAAATGGCTAATTTGTTTTTCACAGAATCCCTACAGTGTGGAAGCAGGCCATTCTGCCCACACTGATCCTCTAAAAAGCTGCCCACCTACACCCACCCTCCCCCATTTACCATGGCTAATCCACCGAGCCTGTACCTTTTTGGATTGTGGGAAGAAACCAGAGCACCCAGATGGGGGGAGAGCATGCAAGCTCCACATAGACAGTTGCCCAAGGTTGAGGGGCTGATGAAGGGCTTATGTCCGAAACGTCAATTCTCCTGTTCCTCGGATGCTGCCTGACCTGCTGTGCTTTTCCAGCACCAAACTCTCAACTCTGATCTTCAGCATTTGCAGTCCTCACTTTCTCCTGGAATAAAACCTGGGACCCATGCAATGTGAGGCAGCAGTGCTAACCACTCTGCCACCATGAGGCAGCAATGCTAACCACTGAGCCACTGTGCCACCCCACTAGAACAAAAGAGACTTTCACTAAGCTTTTCAATAACCTCAAGAATAATAAGTCCATCACAGAGAAATGTATTCTACAAGTAAGTGTCAAACCTGTTATCAACAATAAACTGTATTCTTCCATGAGGCCATGTTTCACATCCTTTTGTGTCTGATAGACTGGTTTTATTTCCAAAGTAGGAATTTAGAAAATGCCACGTTGTCTACAGGTTTTGTGCTTTTTCAACAAAATATTTGCAGATACATTCTATTTTGTTCAAAAAGCACACAATCTGTAGATAGTTAATGTGGTATTTTATAAATTCCTACTTTGGAAATAAAACTAGTCTGACAGACACAAGCAGACTTTAAACATGGCCTCACACCTAAATTACATTGTTTGACCTGAGGTGTTATCTTTATTCTGAAAAAACCTAAAGTTATCTTGGAACAGTGACATGAAAGAAATTCTGGAATTTACATACTAATCAATCAAAACCTGCACCTCCATTCTAACTGATTAAAGACTTAATCGTTATTTCTGTTTTTCAATATATTCGCATAAATTGTATGACCCCTTGTTCTTTTACTTATAAATTCTGTGCCCAATGTATTCTCTCTCACTCACTGCCTGACAAAGGAGCGGATGCTCTGAAAGCTTGGGGTTTCAAATAAACCTGTTGGACTATAACTTGGTGCCATACGATTTTTGACTTTGTCCACCCCAGTCCAACACCGATATCTCCACATCTTCACTGAGATGGACAGAGAGAGTGCTGAATAAACTCTGTCTCTTAATGAGGAATGGTCACCAGACTAAAAATGGTAATTCCAATTTCTCTTCACAGACGCTGACAGACCTGTTGAGCTTTTCCAGCAATTTCTGTTTTTGTTTCTGACTCTTAATGACTGGACGAGGCAGTATTGCATTCTTGAATCATCTCCAGCAACTGCCCACAGCTTCCAGGTGTGTATTGAATAAATTCACATCACTTCGGTCAAGAGACTGCTACTGCCAACCACAGCATAAATCTATTAGGGTCTTCTAAGTCCACTTGCTCAACAATAAAACTCCACCCTTATCTCAGAATCCCTACAGTATGGAAATAGGCCCTTTGGCCCAACAAGTCCACACTAACCCTCCAAAGAGTAACCCACCCAGACCCATTCCCCTATCCTATATTTACCCCTGACTAATGCACTTAACCTACACATCCCTGAACCCTATGGTCAATTTAGCATGGCCAATTCACCTAACCTGCACATCTTTGGACTGAGAGAGGAAACCAGAGCATTCAGAGGAAACTCATGCAGGGACAGGGAGAATGTGCAAACTCCACACCGACAGTTGCCTGAGGCTGGAATCAAACTCAGGTCCCTGATGCTGTGAGGCAGCAGTGCTAACCATTGAGCCACCGTGCTGCCTTTCAACAGATTTTATCTCTCTCAAAAGTCTTCGATGGTTATTGCTTTTCAAACTCCCTTCGGTTTTTTGGTAAACAGCAGATAAACCACAGCCTCCTTCAACATTTTGACTTTCTACCACTAAGCATTCATATGATAAATCATTTTCAATAAATTATGTCCCAACTTGGAGAAGACGGCCTAGTAGTATGATCGTTGGACTGTTAATCCAGAGACCCAGATAATATTCTGGTGATATGGATTCAAATCCCACAATGGCAGATGGTACAATTTGAATTCAACAAGGAAAGAATATCTGCAACTAACCGTCTAATGATGACCACGAATCCTTTGTCAATTGTCAGAAAAATTCATCTTGTTCAGTAATGCCCTTTAGGGAAGCAAGTTCTCATCCTTATTTCGTCTGGTCCATATCTGTCTCCAGATCACTGGAGACTCTGAACCACCCTCTGGGCAATTAGGGATGAGCAATAAATGCTCACTGTCAAGATTAGAGTAGTGCTGGAAAAGCACAGCAGGTCAGGCAGCATCTGAGGAGCAGGAGAATCGACGTTTCACGCAAAAGCACTTCAACAGGAATGAGACTGAGCACCTCGAGGATAGAGAGACAAATGGGAGGCAGGTGGGGCTGGGGGAAAGGTAGCTGAGAGCTGTGCTTTTCCAACACTACTCTAATCTTGACTCTAATCTTCAGCATCTGCAGAACCCACTTTTGCCTAATAAATGCTCACTGGCCTAGCCATTGATATCCTCATCCTGTGAATGAATAAAGAGAACCATATTCCAATTCTCATAATCCATAAATATGTGTTCTCAACAACAGACATCTGAGATCTCTGCATTCCTCTAATCTAGCCTCTTGAGCATCCCCAATTTTCATCATTCCATCAGCAGCCATACCTTCAACTGGGGGTTTATTCCCTATGCTTTGGCATTTTGTCCATTCTCTCCAACCTCCTGCCTCACTCACCACTTGAAAGATACTCTTTAAAATTTAGCTCATGGCAGAAGTACTTTATTACACTGATGATGCCATGTAAATATTGCCATAATTTTGTGGTATCATTAATACTTATTACCTCTTTTACAACTGTGAGATATTGTGTTGTATGCTATATTTATTAACTCACTCACCAGCTCGTTATACTCATTAATACCTGGTTCCTGGTCATTCATTCATAACCCTTTACTAACCTGTTATTTACTATAACTTTAATTCATTCATAAAAACGTAGTTCTATAATATCCAAATTTAAAAACAAACCTTTCAAACCCATCACTGCATTCCCAAACCTTATCAAGCAGTCTTTACCTCAGCATACAGAACAATAGCATCCCTATCAAGTCTCCTTAAGACATTAAAATATTAATCAGCCCTTACCAACCATCTCCTGGACCTGATGACATTAAGTACCTGGGCAAAAGTGAGGACTGCAGGTGCTGGAAACCAGAGTTTAGATTGGAAAAGTACAGCAGGTCAGGCAGCATCCGACGAGTAGGAAAATCGACGTTTCGGGCAAAAGCCCTTCATCAGGAATGCAGGATTAAGTACCTGTTAAATACCTTTTAACTGGGCCATTATCCCTTTTAGAAACTAACTGACAAAACAGCACTTGCATGAAATTGCATAAATGAATGAAACTCATACAGGTAAATA
The DNA here is from genome assembly GCF_004010195.1 of Chiloscyllium plagiosum. Taxonomy (NCBI): domain Eukaryota; kingdom Metazoa; phylum Chordata; class Chondrichthyes; order Orectolobiformes; family Hemiscylliidae; genus Chiloscyllium; species Chiloscyllium plagiosum. The sequence goes on along the minus strand of NC_057718.1, from coordinate 22,233,451 downwards.
TAGTCTCACCACGCAGCTGCAGTATTCAGTATAGTATACCTTATTCTTTTATTACGATTTCTAACATTTTTAGAGCATATAGGCCAGCATTTTTACTAAAATTCACTAATTTAAAAGACCAATATAACTGACACCTCTTGATTATGCAAGCAAACCAGAGAGACACCCTTAATCCCATCAGAAGTAACAGCCAGCATTTAGCACATGTTTTAACCCATCTCTTGTATCCCAGGACAGAAGCCCTTCAAACCTTTGTGTACTATAGAACGGAATTTTAACATATGTACGAACTGTGTAAAGGGACTCTTGTAAGATATGTATTTCAGGATTGTAATGCCGCCTCACCCTTGTGCTGTGATTGCTAATACAGAGGCTATTTTCACCATTCACTGATTTTGGTTGTTATTTGAACACGATCCCACACAACCTTAGCTTGAAGCATGACATTTTCTCAGTAGCAAAACAACAAACATAACTATACATGGTTAACTGATATTCCATGCTACCCAGATATCAGGAATTGTATTGAAATTAAACTGAGGCCTTCCAGTATTCTTAAAGAAGGGAGTCATTATTTTAACACAATTATCAATACTTCTGGGGTTTTTTTCTCAGCATAAGCTGATGAATGGAGCTGAAAAATATGCCAAATGTACATTTCCTTTCTCCTTGAGCTGCAATGATACAGCCCATGTCTCAGTCTTACCAATACAATGATGTACTTGATACTCATGCTTAAGAGTATATCAGCAACATGTTTTGCACCGCAATGACTTGGAGGGGCTGGCGTTGGATTGGGGTGGACAAAGAACAGAAACCAGCATATCCCATTATAAAAGATAAAAAATTTAATCTAAGATTGTTTACTGTATCACATCTCCATGACATTGGACTCCTTTGGCTATAACTTCTGTGAACATGATCTTAACCTCCACAACCACATAATGAAGGAGCAGCACTCCAAAAGCCAGTGCTTCCATGTAAACCTGTTGGACTATAGCCTGGTGTTGTGTGATTTTTAACTTTGCACTGCAATGTAATGCTGAAAATGTGTTGCTGGAAAAGCGCAGCAGGTCAGGCAGCATCCAAGGAACAGGAGAATCGACATTTCGGGCATAAGCCCTTCTATGCCCGAAACGTCGATTCTCCTGTTCCTTGGATGCTGCCTGATCTGCTGCGCTTTTCCAGCAACACATTTTCAGCTCTGATCTCCAGCATCTGCAGCCCTCACTTTCTCTCACTGCAATGTAATGGTAATGCTGAAAAGCCAAAAGGGGACACACAAGAGTCATGTTTTGTAATGGACTGCCACATGAACTCTAACAATACTTTGCTAATCCCTCAGTAAACTGAGCTTCTGTCAGAAGCTGCAAACCCTCCAACACAATTACTTTGACAGGGTTACTACCAATCACCAAGTGGCTGACAAAGTCAATGTATTTTGAATCAGAATCACAATGTTTTCAAACATTCTTTATAATGTGTGACTAAACTCTAGACACAGAGGATACCTCTTCCTGAGGTTTTACAATTGTAATGGTTTCATCAAATAGAATCATAAAACTCCTGTGAAACAGGCCATTCAGCCCATCAAGTCCACACCAACCTTCTGACCAGCATCCCTCCCCCTGTATTTCCCATGGCTTACCTGTCTAGCCTGCACATCCCTGGACTCTATGGGCAATTTTAGCATGGCCAATCCATCTAACCTGTGCATCATTGAATTGTGGGAGGAAACTGACATGGGGAGAATGTGCAAGCTCCACACAAACAGTTGTCCATGGCTAGAATCGAGACTGAGTCCCTGGCATTGTGAGGCAGCAGTGCTAACCACTGAGCCACTATCCCACCATCAGTTTAGAGAAAGGGAAGCAGAAAGCACACTTACATCATAAAAAGGAAGCTTCAGAAATCCTACTGAACACATTTATGGCATTCTTTGTTTCTGGGCCAAGACAGCAACTTATAAAACAGCAGGAGAATCCATAGTAATACCATTTTAATTAAATGTTTCACAAATTGTAATTTTGTGTTTCATTCCGCATTGCAGATTTAATTCTTAAAGGCATATTTCAGAAAATGAGTTGATTAGTTTTCAGATTTTAGTCAATGCTCAGCTTAATTAACAGTTGCACTCCAGAGAAACTGACTACCATTGTGGACACTGAGGTTTCAAGATTCAGCTAAGAATCTTCAGAAAAAATGGAAATGTTCCATGTTGTATTAAGTGGATTGGATAAGTATTATTGTAATTATAATTCCAGCATGTCAACTGCTTGCCAATGTATCCAATAGGAATAATTAACTGTTTTCTTTAGCACAGAATTAACCGTCATATATTTTCTATTCAAGTTCCATAAGTTTTTGACAAGAGAGCAACTTAGCATTTTTTTTAGTATGGATAAACTTTTATCTGACTAGGGTGCATAACCAGATATTCTGTTTTGGTGCACACTACCACAAAAAAAAACGCAGATTAAAGTTGACATTATCTGGTGAAAATGAAAGGGCTGATTTTAGTCTGCTTTGCAGTCAGAAAACACAGTTCCTGAGGAAAAACAGAGGAGAAATGACAGAAACCTGGGATACTGAACTCAGCCTTACTACATTGCTATAGAATTCTAGGACTTCTTCTACGGAAAGAGACAGAGAGTTTATCCATGTTACAAACATAACTATTCAAGCTGCAATAATGAGGTGACAAGTATGCAATAGCATCTCTTAACTAGCAAGAGCAAAAGAAATTGGAGCAGGATCAGATCAACAAGGTGATCAAGTCTACTTTGTCATTCAGTAAGATCATGGCTGATCTGATTGTGATCTCAACTTCATTTTCCTAGCCATCCTTCATAATGCCTGAGTCTCCCACAGATCAAACATCTGTCTAAAACAGCCTGAACCCATTCAATTACCTCCATAGCTTTCTGTGGAAGATGTTTGTGGTGGACAGTAGGGGATAACTCAACAGCAGATTTCCCAACTCACGTTGAGGAAAGAAAGTTCATTAGACTGCTGTATTTCAAAGGTGAATTTGAGCATGAGATATATGCATAAAGAAATTCTTAAATGCATCTGCAGATTCAAATATAGCAAATATATATTAGAAATTTGCAAGGCCCAGTAGGTAATTACACTGAAATCATGGTTCTCATGGAAAACAACAAATATGCTAACTTCAGCTGGCCTTGGAGATTCAATGGCAACGTCATCTGTTTATAACGGTGTCCTTAAAGCTGAGCTCAACTGTGCGAGTTGCTTTGTTCCTATGTTGAAAAAAATCAGGTAGAGGAAATGGATCACTTAGCAATGAGGCACAAATGTTTATGGCTTCCTCAAGCAGCAGATCAGTGAGTGGGCTAGCAGCGTCAAATGAGCACATGGACATAGCTTTGTTATCGGTATGCTGTGATCCTATGTATTGAAATCCTGTGTAGTTTTTGCAAAAGTAAAGGAAAAGATTATTGACTCAGAACTGGTTGTATCAACTCACTCCACTGTTTGGTCAATTCATGTTGTGCAGTAATAGACAATACAAAAGATCCAGCATGAAGCAATTTCGCTTTTATGTTGCCCGTATCTCGGTGGAAACAGTGAATCATGTGGATGCATCCTATCATACACACCACCTGGCAGCTCAGTACTGTTACACAAGTCTAACAAACACTGTTATAATAAAAAAAATCAAAAGAAGGATTACTGGACTCAAAACATTAACTCACTTTATCTCCACAAACATTATTGTTACTTCTTCCTAGGAGGGCTGTGAGGTCATGATTAGTGGCAAATCCATTAGATATAAGTAGTTCTTCTATAACATGATGGTTGCATTCTAATGCAACCCCATGATATAGAAAAATTGCGTTTTAGAAACAATGCTTAAAATATTAGTGATGTATTCGCATCACAGTCAATACACGTTTTAGAAGTCCGTGCTTCAGTAACAATGTCCCAAATTCATCAATCGCGTTATAGCAACTGTGTGGTAACAAAATGCATGTTATAACAGAAAGACCTGTATGAATTTGAATTAGGAACAGCATTAATGTTGTCAATATAATCCGATTTGTTGAGGATAGCTACCCTACTTCCTTTGACAGGCCTGCAGGTATGAGTTTCAGAAAATGTTTCGGAAAATTCATATAGCGTTTTGAAAGATTCAAGACAATGATGTACTTAACATCTTTCAGATTACTAGGTCATGGCACTTCTATAGCAATAAATATGACTGTACTATATTACTCTGTTTATTACACACAATGTTTGCAGATGCAATCTCTCCTTCTCAGCATATCCCTTCAATAACTCAGTAGATTTTCATTATTGTATATTTTAATCAATTATGGATTCTACTGCAAAAATAAAGTAGGTTTGTTTATTAACAGTTTATCATATGTTTCCCAAACTGCTACGAATCAATTAAATTTACAAAATGTTAAGATAATTGACATTAAATTAGCTCTTTCCGGCTCCAGATCCTTCCTTCTTTTCCCACATACGCTGGCTTCTACTGAGATAATAGCCCTCTGGTTATTCTTGATGGCCAAAACGAAATGAAGTACAATGTTGCTTGTAAAGAAGAAGCCCCATAATAAACTCAATGCCTTCCCTTGCTCAATCATAAATCCAAGATGGAACACTGAATCCTTTGTCCTGCATCAGCCACCTGTTGAGCTGCTGGCAGTATAAACTCAGAGTCATCAATGGGAACAAATTCCAATTTCTAGTCTTTTATCCTCTATACCTAACAAAGCACGTCCTCATGTCTCAACCATTTCAGGTGTTCATACCCAGACAAAGCCTTCAATCGAGGTTAATGACAGCACACAGAATATGTAAACAACTGGACAGGAGATGATGAAGATCATTGCCCAATTTCAGCGGGGATGCCACATGAGATAATTAAATCTAGAAGGATACAGAGCAAGTCACATACTGCAGTACACTTATCACTTTGGATGTATTCATCCCAGCAATAATGTTTTTTACAATCCTCCAAAAGTTCTGCATTCTTCCAACTCTGATCTCCAATTTCCATTATCCATCCATGGCAATCGTACCTTCAGCTGTCTAGGCCCTAATCTCTAAAATTCTCCTCTAAAATTTCTCGAGCTTTAAGATAGCTCATAAAACACACTTGTTTGGCTAGGTCTTTGGTCATCTGACCCAATGCCTTCACATGAGGATTTTTGAAAGTGCTTGTATAATTTTAACATGTTAAAGTATAATACACACACAAATAGTAATTAGAGTCTATCCACATATATTAAGTACTTAAAATTTTTAACAATAAATTGTATAAAAGATGAATAATCTCAATTGAATGCATATGCTAATTTAAATTTAAAACAAAATAATCCTTTTTCATGCACTAAATTAAAGGCACATTGTTTCTATTAACCTCCAAACCTTTTAGTTTCCAACAGTTGTTTCATAACTGTGAGATGGTGTTTTGAAACTTAAGTAAGTCACTCTCTAATCAACTATCTTGAGATTCAACAAGAAACAAGCTGTAAAATAAAGAATTATTCCTAATTTACGGAGCTGGTACATGTATGGAGGCAACCTTTTGACACAAAGGCTGCCTCTAAACTTGAAACTCCAATTCAGGACTTGATGACCATAGAAGGTGCAATCTTAACATGGCCACAATTTTGATCATCAAACTTCAAAATTCTTTCAACAGACCTACGGCAGACTCTAAGAGGAGGGTTTTCTGATAGCCCATGCTTCCAGGAAACACAAGCTACAAAAATCAAACTCAAGCATGTAATTTGCTTTGCTTCTCTTGACTAGGGAAGCCTTCAAATTCAGTGCATATAAGATTATATTCCCTACAGTGTAGAAACAGGCCAACAAGTCCACACCGACTCTTCAAAGAGTAACCCACGCAGACCCATTCCTCTCCGACTAATGCACCTAACACTATGGGCAATTTAGCATGGCCAATTCACCCAACCCTGCACATCTTTGGAGTGTAGGAAGAAACCCACACAGATTTCACACAGACAGGGTGGAATCGAACCTGGGTCACTGGCACTATGAGGCAGCAGTGCTAACCACTGAGCCACCATAAGATATTGATCTGAATTTTAGAATTACCATTTTTATGAAGAACGTACTTATGAAGATAGAGCAAGTAAAATTTATTTTCTTGGCCATCAGCAAAGTTTTCACATTTTATCTTGGAATTTATTATAGGAAATAGTCATGATGGAACATTGCAATCTGTAATCCCTTATATTTATCGATGCTCCAAGCGCAGCTCAAATGCATTTCCATGCAGTTCGAATGCATGGTAAAGCAAGAGACCAGCAGAAAGATACTCTCCCACTTTCATCAATTTACTCAACAAAAATCTATTAGGGGAAATAATATTAACATTGATTTTCAGAAGATTCTGGCACTTACTACCTCTTAAAACCTATATAACCTTTTAAGTCACAGATCTGTGTAAACACTTGGTTTCCTTATTGTTATGATTCAAGGATAATTGTTTGAAAGAACATTCTCCTCTTCCTCCTGTAGCGACCAATTAATTGCTGAAGTGCAGTTCGATAAAAGGTTATTTGTGCAAAAAGAACTTGCATTGACATAGCAACTTTACATAAGCCCATAAGACATAGGAGCAGAAATTAGGCCATTCAGTCCATCAAGTCTGCTCCACCACCCCATCATGACTGATCTATTTCTCAAACCCATTCTCTCACATTTTCCCTGTAACCAGTGATCCCCTTGATACTCAAGAACCTATCCATCTCAGTCTTAAATATACTCAATAATGTGGCTCCACAGCCTTCTGTGGCAATGAATTCCATAGATTCTTTCATGACATCCTAAAATGCTTTACAGTCAATTAAGTAATTTAGAAGTCCAGTCATTGTTACAGGTCATAAGTTCCACATGCACATGTTCAATGAGAGCTGAGAATAGGACATATTCTTATATTGTACACAGCTACGGTTATTAACCCCATCCACTGCTATGCATGTTGTCACAAAATGGTAGAACTTCTATCCAATTCCATTATTGATAAAATCGGTTTTAGAATCGTGACCATGCTTAGAAGATCATGAGCCAAATTAATCAGCAAAGAAGTTCACCTGGTTAAAAATACAAAAAGCACTTCTATAAAATAGATTTTTTTTAACTTAAAGCAACTTTATTCTGTGAACATTTCTCTTGGAGGATTATGTAGACAATAGGTAACTGCACATCCTAATTATGTCAAAATTTGCAAGTCTCACACTTAACTGGCTAATAAATATTAGCAGAACTGAAATACAGTCATAGTCAGAGAGTGATATAGCACAGAAATAGACCCTTTGGTCCAACTCGTCCAGGCCAACAAGATATTTCAGCCTAATCTAGTTCCATTTGCCAGCACTTGGCCCATATCCCTCTAAACCCTTCCTATTCATATAGTCATCCAGATGTCTTTTAAATGCTGTAATTGTGCCAACCTCCACCACTTCCTCTGGCAGCTCATTCCATACATGCAACAATCTCTACACAAAAAAGTTTCTCCTTAGATCCTTTTTATACCTTTCCTCGCTCACCCTGAACCCTCCAGCTCTGGATCTTGAATTTAATATAATAAAAAAGAACACTTTCACCTCTTGCATATAGACTAGAACCCACTAAAAAATCCCAGCATAGAATAGCAAATTTGTGTGCATGTGAGAAGTTAAAACTCCTGAAATTGACCTGATCCCACTCTCTTGCAGGTTTCTATGGGTTATAATTGTACGTGAGTGCTGTAGATTAGCCTTGTGATCTAGGTAAGTTATTAAGGCAATTATAAAACTAATTAAGACCAACCTGAACTTTCATCATGCACGCCAACCTTCCATCCATTGACTCAATCTATAGTCATCAGGAAGACAGCCAACATTATCAAAGACCCTTCCCACCCTGTTTCTAATTTCTTCCAACTTCTTCCGTCAGGTGGAAGATACAAAAGCTTAAACACACATGCCAACAAATTAAAGAACAACTTCTTCCCTGATGCTATTTGACTTCTGAATGGACCTCTCAAATTTAAAATTTAATGTTGACTTCACTCTATGTGCATCTTCTCTGCATCCATAACATTGTATTCCTCACTTTGTTCTATTACAGTAATGCACTTTGTACGGTATGATCTGCCTGTACTGTGCACAAAACAGAACTTTTCACTGTACCTAGACACATGTGACAATAATAAACCAACTCAAATCAAACCATTTCTGAATTTCACATTGAGGAGACCTGATTTCTGACCGGTTACCAGGGTCATAAAGGTGACTGCGCAGCATGAAGGTTTGCTTGATCAGGCAGCTCCAGCATTTGACTTCTTCCCTCTGACACTGCTGTCATTGCTTGATAAGTGATTGTCAGCTTGTTGGAAGGCATTCACCTATTGACTACTTCACTCTTACTTCAGCTGCACGATCCTAGTCCCAACCTTCACTATGGCATGGGAGCAGCTTAAGTAGCTCTATCTCATACCTCTGAATGCAGAAGTCATGCCACCACCAGCAAGACCAACAGCCATACAATATGATATATAAAAATATGATAGACACCAGAATCCAACTGGAAAGAGAACAAAGATCAAAGAACAAAGAAAATTACAGCACAGGAACAGGCCCTTCGGCTCTCCAAGCCTGTGCTGATCCATATCCTCTTCCTAAACCTGTCGCCTATTTTCTAAGGATCTGTATCCCTTTGCTCCCTGCCCATTCATGTATCTGTATAGACACATCTTAAATGACGTTATCATTCCCGTCCCTACCACCTCCACTGGCAAGGCATTCCAGGCACCCACCAACCTCTGCGTAAAGAACTTTCCACGTATATCTCCCCTAAACTTTTCCCCTCTCACTATGAGCTCGTGACCCCCAATAATTAAGTCCTCCACTCTGGGAAAAAGTTTCTTGCTAACCACCCTGCCTCATTATTTTGTAAGCCTCAATCAGGTTCCCCCTCAACCGCCTTCTTTCCAATGAGAATAATCCTAATTCACTCAATCTCACCTCATAGCTAGCACCCTCCATACCAGGCAATATCCTGGTGAACCTCCTGTGTACCCTTTCCAAAACATTTACATCCTTTTGGTAATGTGGCCGAACCAACATCTTATACAATTGTAACACTAATTCTTGTACTCAATACCCCGTCCGATGAACAAAAGCATGCTGTATGCCTTCTTGACCACTCTACTGACATGCGTTGCCATCATCAGGGAACAATGGACCTGAACACCCAGATCTCTCTGTACATCAATTTTCCCCAAGACTTTTCCATTTACTGTACAGTTTGCTCTTGAATTGGAGCTTCCAAAATGCATTACCTTACATTTGTCCGGATTGAACTCCATCTGCCAATTCTCTGCCCAACTCTCCAATTCTGCTGTATTCTCCGACAGTCCCCTTCACTACCTGCTATTCCACCAACCTTAGTGTCATCTACAAATTGGCTAATGAGGCAACCTACACCTTCCTCCAAATCATTTATGTAGATCACAAACAACAGTGGTGCCAGCACCGACCCCTGTGGGACACCACTGGTCACAGGTCTCCATTTTGAGAAGCTCCCTTCCACTACTGCTCTATGTCTCTTGTGCCACAACAAGTTCTCTATCCACCCAGCTAGAACACCCTGGACCCCATGTGACTTCACCTTCATCTGCCTATCATGGGGAACCTGATTAAACAGCTTACTAAAGTCCATTAATATGACTTCTATATCCCTTCCCTCATCAATCAACTTTGTCATCTCTTCAAAAAATTCTATTAGGTTTGTAAGACATGACCTTCCCTGCACAAAGCCAAGCTGCCTATCACTGATAAGCCAATTTTCTTCTAAATGGGTATATAGCCTATCTCTTAGGCTAGTAGTTTCTCTAGTAGTTTCCCTACCACTGACATCAGGCTCATAGGTCCATAATTACCAGATTATCCCCTTCTTAAACAAGAGGACAACATTAGCAATTCTCCAGTCCTCTCGGACCTCCCCCGTTTTCAAGGATGCTGCAAAGATATCTGTTAAAGCTCCAACTATTTCCTCTCTCGCATCCGTTAGTAACCTGGGATAGATCCCACCTAGTTCTGGGGACTTGTCCACCTTAATGCCTTTTAGAATACCCAATGCTTCCTCCCTCCTTATGCCAACTTGACCTAGAGTAATCAAAGATCTATCCCTAAGTCAACATCTGCCATGTCCCTCTCCTCGGTGAATACCAATGCAAGGTACTCATTAAGAATTTCACCCATTTTCTCTGACTCCACACATGTTTTTCCTCCTTTATCCTTGAGTGGGCTAACTCTTGCCCTCGTTATCCTCTTGCTCCTTATATAGGATTAAAAGGCTTTGGGGTTTTCTTTAACTTTGCTCGCTAAGGATATCTCATGACCTCTTTTAGCCCTCTTAATTCCTCATTTCAGACTGGTCCTACATTCCCAGAAGGAGAGCACCCAATACAGGGTATCTAGGAGGAGGTTCAGAGCATTTTATAGCAATGACTGCAGCCACTGATGCTAGTTTAGACATCAATTAGAAATGGAATGACGATGAAAGCAAGTATGTTCAAATAAGTTCTTAATGAAATCCAGATTCAATTAATTAACATCTGACTCTTCCCCACTTAAAGAAGCAGCCAGGAATCTCTCAAACAGCCCAAAGCCTTGAGAGTCCAGTGCACCTCTTGAGGCTATCATACATTGCCAATGGTTCAATTTTGTGCCTACTTATCACAGGTACATCCCAAGAGAGGCAATGAAATGGTGCAGTAGAGAGAGCCAATCTGGCAGGCAGTGGCACACAGAAGAGCTGTGGAGATGTGGAGCAGACAGAAACAGTCTGGCCACTCCTGACTCTACAATCAATTAGTAAAAAAATTATTTCCCTATTTTCTTGGGGCCACAGATTCACCAGCAAGACCTAACAGAGTAATCCTAATCATAGGGCAACCTAATTTCCCAGAAAGAATAAAAATAAATGTTGTTAATACCCCAAAGCTGTACAAAAGACTACCTTCCTGATACATGCAGTTGCCCCAAAGCCTGAAAGAAGGCCGAACCCATTCTTGGACAAGATGTCTTTCGTACATCTGAACACCACAGGAACTTGTTTCTGGAAAGTAAACTATAGTATGTCCATTTAACATGGATAAAACAGGCACACTGAGGACCAACTTATGCCTTCAAACAAGACATGAGCTGTCAAATTTCACTAACACGATTAAAAAAAAGTTGTACTCCTGCTTTGGGTATCAATGTAAATTGATTTCAGATGTGCGCTCATGCAATAAAGGTCATATATCTCAGGAGTCACATCAGCAATTTGACCTCATGCTGCACTGATGACAAGCAATATGACATCATTTCTATTGTGACTAGCTTATGCTACTTTTACTTCATCCCATGTCGACTGCATCTGCCTGGTAACTTCTAAGTTTAATTCTGGCACTGGGAAGTCCAATATCTGCAATCAAGCAAACCCTTTTCTATAAAGATTAAGTTACATTATTTTTCATTTCCATTGTTCAACCTTCACAATTGAAAATGGGTTGCATTTCCTCACTCCATCCTTGGACAGGTTCACAGTTCCCTTGGGCATGTTTCTGGATACAAGTTGGAAACTTGCTTCCCCTGGTAAGTTTTCTGGAGAAAGACACCAGGGCATACTTGATGAACTGAATGCCTATTTATGTGCTGGAACTTTCTACAATTCAAAATTGCTTTGCTGTGTTAATCACATCAATATAGATTTTGCTCCAAACATTCAACATCTATGGAAACTGTCAGCCCTTCAAGCAGTGAAGTGCTATTTCACAAGTGAAAACCCATGAAGGACCAATTTGAACAGTGGACGTGAGTGAAAATAATGGTCCTTGACTGAACATACAAAAGAACGAGTGAATATAATAGTGTGGGAAAGGATTGCAGAAAAAATAAATTGGATTCCTTGTATTTTTAACACCATCTGATTTACTACACTATTTTGCTCGGTGTTGCAACCAAAACAAAATCACACCATTATTAACAATGACGCAGATATATAATGTACATACATAGATTTAAATGCATTCACTAGAGGTAGATTCCTGGGATGAATGGGTCATATTCAGAGGACAGATTGATCAAGTTGGGCCTATGCTCATTGGTGTTAAAAAGACTGGAGGATGATCTTATCGAAACAGTTAAGATTTTGAGGTGGCTTGACCAGGTAGATGGTGCTAAAATGTTTCCTCCAGACAGGAAATCTGGCACTAGAGGGGAATGGTTTCAAAATATGACATTTCCCATTCAATTTGGAGAGAGAAGGAATTGCTTTTCTCAGAGAGCTGTCAGTGTCTGGAATTATCTATTCCAAACAACGTTGGAGTCTGGGTGATGAAACATAATCAAGCAAAACAAAACAGATCTTTGACCTGCAATTCAGGGGTCAGGCAGGGAGGAAGAGCTTAGCTCACTGTCAAGTCACTTTTAATCTTATTAAATGGCACAGCAAATGAAGGGGCCAAATGGCCTACTGCTAGTCCGATATCTTATGTTGAACATTGCTACTTTTCTGGTAGTAGATGTCTTTGAAACAAGAAACAATCAGAGAAGCAAAGACTGCTAATCTATAATGTATGTGTGCGGGCTGAGCAGATTGCAGCTGTAGGTGTACTCCTAGCCACTTGCATCCTGACCCTGTTTCCCAGGCAGCATGCTAATAATGGTAACACTAACAATATGCCCACTATCTCATCTGTCACCTGCAAGGAAGATATCCAGTTTGGGTTTGAGATGTATTGGAGAAGTTTAAAACAAATAAGAATCAATGATATTTTGAAAATGGCTCTACAGGGACAGAAAGAGATTACTCCCTTTGTTAAATAATTGTAACATTCAGAATGTTAAAACTGAAATATTTATCATTTCCAGCCAATGCAATGACTAGTTTCTTGGACTGTAGAAGACCTCAATTAAGTCACTGCTTGCTACTACCAGATACGCTGATTCCACTGGCACACTTCAATTCATGATTGTTTGTCCAAATAAAGATACAAGTTGAATGCAAGCCTCAACAAGACACATTTCCAAAAATGGAAAAGCCTTCCCACATTTTTATTTGAATGTTGGGCAATGTGGTTTGAAACTGGTTAGAGAGAGTGGTTTTCAGCTATCTGAACAACTGGGAGCAATGTTGACTTTGGTCGATACTGTAGTTATTGAAACAGATGCCCATGATACACCTTTGCAATTGCAAACAGTAGAAGTAATATTCAACAAAGGCAGACATTTTTTAACCTAATTTATGTTCCAATTTCTAACAATAAAAGTAAAACCTACAAATGCCAATTTTTAAAACTGAACTTAAAAACAAAACATAGGTCATCATGAATAGATTGTGATGTTGGAATCTCAGATCAACAACAAGCAAAGGATTGTGGAATTAGCAGTAAGACAGTTGAATTCATGGCAGGGGTCCGTTAAAGAGAGGTGTATGGACATGAGAAGGTTCGTAATGAGGTGTGCTTTAAACACCACACCAGATCACAACATCATATGATCTAGAGGAAGAACAGCACAGGATCATAAAGCAGTAAGAGCTAACATCCGAACCCTTCTCATAGGTATTGTTATAGACGCTATTATATCAATGTAACCTGTAACTAGTTGCTAACATGCAGTAAACTTATCAAGTGTCTTTGAGTTAGACCAGTAAATGGTTTCCATTTATCATGCTAGGCAAAGCAGGATCTATAGATCCTTACCCTGAAAGAGCATTGCGCAGGAAACCTACCACGAGATGAGATGCAGGATCAGCTTACTGGCACATACAATGTGGTGGCAGTATTTTGATTTGACAAAAGCATTGGTTTTCACATTACCATTGCGATTCATAAATCATTTATTATCAAATGGGTAATCAGAGGTAGTGGTAAAATCAAGTCAGGAGGGAAAGCTAGGTTTTGTTATATTTGGGTCTGAAATGGTTAATAGAGATGAGTGCCCTAATTTCCATCCACCTTGAAACTGCATGTTTTTCTGAGGCCCTGCTTGGGTAACTGTATATGGCCAATCTGTTTTAAAAAAGATCACTGATGCACAATAATGCTTGTGCTACTCTGTCTAATTTCTAATAACATGTCCTTAGGAGCCATTGATGCCTGATTTCCAATTTTGAATTCTGTTTCAAGCCCAGTTACAACAATGTTTTAAAATTCACTGCCTTGATCCCACAAAAATCATATATATACACATAACGATGTCTGATAACTACTCACCATGGTGCCAGTAAAACATGGCAAGAATTATTTTCACCTGGAGATAGCTCAATTTTAATAAGACAGATTTCACTAAGAAGTTCCAGACTCTGAAAGCATAATTTAGGCCATACACATTTATTTAACTTGCAAAGTGTGCACATAGCATGCGGTGCCCTCTTTGGAAGGGCAAAGGAACAATTCCTTTTGAGCTGATCTCCCTACACTAATGCAGTTTAATTTACATTCCCAAGTACAGTAATCTTTCCATTATCTGGCACACACCAGGATAAATGCTGCTCATAAATATTGTCGGCAAGGTTTTGATCAAAAGAAAATAGAGCAAAGTGACCAGTCATTCAGTCTCCAGAGTAAGGAAACCTACTTCCATCCCAATAAGGCAGTCAGTTGGTCTTGTTAAGGTATTCAGAAGGTTACAACTCTGGCTTTCCCTTCTGAATTTTAGAGCATTATACTGTGGGAAAACCAGTGCACGTAGTCAGGAGATGCCTTTCTGACTCCCAGTTGCATGAGAATCCTAGCCACTAATGTACTGGATAATGGAGACTTTACTAAATTTGTTCCTAACAATGCCATGAAAATCTTCAAAGTTGCATTTTTTGCTTTCAATGAATCTACTCTTTAGATTAGATGGCCTACAGTGTGGAAACAGGCCCTTCAGCCCAACAAGTCCACACCAACCCTCTGAAGAGAAACCCACCTCCCTATATTTACCCCTGACTAACCACCTAACATGTTGGGCAATTTAGCATGGCCAAGTCACCTAACCTGCACATTTTTGAACTGTGGGAGGAAACCGGAGCACCCAGAGGAAACCCACACAGACATGGAGAGAACGTGCAAACTCCACACAGACAGTTGCCCAAGGCGGGAATTGAACCCAGGTCCCTGTCACTGTGAGGCAGCAATGCTAACCACTGAGCCACCATGCCGCCCCAACCTTGGTCCCTAAGTTTTTCTTCAAAACCTTGGGCTTTAGCCTTATGAATCCATCAGGAGACAGCTTTTCCATCTATATCTAATTAAATGACAGCGTTGGCTGTCTGTGATCGTGTACCTTTGCGCACACTCCAAATTCTCCCCAGTTTTGTAACTTTTCTTGTTTGTCAACTTTTACTATCTTGTCATCCAACTTGTTTGTAGCCACTAAGACTTTCTGATCACAGAGGATTCTGCTCCTGGTGGCTTTCCCGTTCTGCCCTATATTCTTTTGTCTTGATAAACTGCGTCCTGTATCTTAGCTTCTAACTCTTTCTGGACTGTTCCCTGTTTCCCTGTTTCACTGATAACATTTCTTTCAACAGTCTGTGATCTCTTTCTTGAGGCATGATAGCTCCCAGAGCTACTATCCAAGTTTGTCCTTACTTGTCTTCTATTTTGTTTTACCTTTATGTTCCCAGTCCATGAGCCTTCCTGCTGTTCATCCTGTACATTTAACTTATTATATTTTCCAGTGGCCTTCCCCGAATACTGATAATATTCACATTTTGCTATTGACTAGCCCCTGATTAAATGTTTCAATTTAGTACTCACTATTGATCATCATCGTTTGGAGCAGATGGCCTCATATCAAACAGCAGAACTGACCTGTCCTTCTTCAGACAAACTGTCAATTACAATAGTTTGATTCCTTTGTAACCTATGGTCATAAGAAATACCTGGTTCTTTATCACTTTCTATACATTCTTTCGAATCAACAAATTTCTCATCTATACCAAACAATATTGAAATGTGTGCCCAAACAATCTGGTTCACATGCTGCACAATTATTATTGTTTTATCTTTACCAGCAATCTTTACCAGGCCCCTTTATTCATGCCCCTCTCTTATTTAACAAAGTTGTAACACTTGCCAAATTCTTTGTAATTTTAGTTTTATGAAGCTGTTTTGCACTTGCGCATTGCACTCAAATACTCAACCAATGTAGAGCTTAATTAGAGTGGTGGCACAGTGTCTCAGTAGTTAGCACAGCTGCCTTACAGCGCCAGGGGCCCGTGTTTGTTTCCAGCCTTGGGCGACTGTTTGTGTGGAGTTTGCACATTCTCCCCATGTCTGCGTGGGTTTCCTTCGGGTGCTCCGGTTTCCTCCCACAATCCAGATGTGCTGGTCAGGTGAACTGGCCATGCTAAATTGCCCATAGTGTTAGGTGCATTAGTCAGGGGTAAATATAGGGTAAGGGAATAAGTCTGGATGGGTTACTCTTCGGAGGGTGAGTGTGGACTTATTGGGGCAAATGGCCTGTTTCCATACTGTAGGGTATCTAATCTAATTGTTGTCCCTTCCCTAGCTGGGTGGATCACTTATTACTTATGAAACTTTAGATTTCTACCAAAAACTAACTAATATGGACTATATCCCCGATTATCTGCTGAAAATTCTTAATATGGACAGCCAAGGCTAATGTTACTGATAATTTGTAGTTTAGCTGACTTATCAAAATTTTATGAACCAATCTGTCTATTAGTGCATAGTCCTTTGACAAACCACATTCCTAAAAGGGCTTTCTGCTGCCATATCCACAACTATGGCATTCATATCAGTACACATAAGATAAAGGAATGCAACAAACAACTCTCCAATAAAGGGGATGCCAAACAATAGAAGGCCTATACTTACTTTATCATCAAGAATTCTCGCTCTTGAGGAGGAAGACATGTCTTAATCTCTACCTTATTCAAAAGTGGTTAAGCAGCAGAAGGTTAAGTAAGTGGGCAAAAACTTGGCAAATGGTGTATAATGTGGGAAAAAGGGAAGTTGTTTATTTTGGAAGGCAGAACAAAGTATTATTTAAATAAAGAAAAACTGTAAAGAAACTGCAGCACATAGGCACTTGGGAGTACTTTTGCATGAAACACAGAAAGTTAGCACATGGGTGTAGCTGGTTAATCAGGAAGGCTAATGGAATGTTGGCCCATATTCCAAAGGGGTTGGGATATAAGAGTAAGGAAGCTTCAGTGTGATTATACCAGTGCTGGTGAGACCATATCTGGAGTACTGTGAGCAGCTTTGATCCCCATTTTTTTTTTTAAATTCTTTCATTGGAGGCAGTTCATAGAAGATTCACTAGGATGAACCCTGGTATGGACGGATTGTCTTATGAGCAAAGATTAAACTCCACTCATTGGAGTTCTGAAGAATGAGAGTGATTTCATTGAAAATATATAATTCTTAAGGGGCTTGACAGAGTTAATGCTGAGAAGATATTTCCCCTCATGGGAGAGTCTAAGTCCAGAGGGCAAAGTCCCAGAATTAAAGGGTACCAATTTAAGAGTGGAATGAGGAGGAAATTCTTCTCTCAGTGGGCGATGAAACTCCTTGCCTCAGAGAGCTGTGGGGGCAGAGCCCTTGTGTTTGTTAGTCTTAAGTAGGTACATAGATTCTTGATCAGCAGAGGAAGTGAGGGTTATAGGGAAGGAAAGCGGATGTGAGAAGTGTTAGGTCAGCCATGATACAACTGAATGGTGAAACAGGCTCTAGGGACCAAACAGATTGTTCCTGTTCTCATTTCTTATGTTCTTATAGAAGCTTAGGAGCTCCTTTCAACAGGAACAATCTAAATTATTTATAGAGTTAAGGAAGATGAATACTGAAGACTGCAGTATCACACTGAAGAAAGATGTTAAACATTTATATCTATATACAGCCAGGAAAATTTCACATCCTTTAAAGAATTCTTTTAATAAAATTGAGAAGCAACTTGCAGAAATGACAAGAATGGACATCAATTTCCAGTCACAAATCAACCAAGCAGTGCTCAGGCATAGTTATCATACACAAACCCAATGGTACTGTTCTCTGCGGCAAGGAGTTCCAAAGATTCAGACTTCCTTACTGTTATGGACCAGACCAGATCCAGTCAAAATATTTTAAGAAGATTGCCTAGACCCTAACTTTCCCTATTTTAAAGAGAGATGTGAAATGTGCGTCCCAGATGTAATGTGACTGGTCAAACTACTTGACGTTAAGCAAAAAATAATTTATTTGAACACTATCATTAAAATACAAACAAAAGAAAAACCATTTAGAATAACTTAACAATTGGAAAACTTAACTCAATAATAAATACAGTACCTATTACCAATTAGCTGTTCCAACATAGCAACATCCCATAAACACACCCCTTGGCAAAAAGATAAATTCAGACACAGATTCACACATGCAGTTTTCCAATCCAGGATGAAACAACATCAAAAGAAATTTCAGAGAAAGGTGCAGCCATGAATCAGTTACTGAAGCTTCAAACTCTTCTAGGACCCAAACAGCTTCTGACTGCAACAGCTAAAATAAATAGAAAGCTTGATCTGTGCAAACTGGCCACTCCCCTTCCATTGTTACAATTGTTAAAAAAAAAATCTAAAGGCCTCATAAACTGTTGACTTAGGCCATATGCAATAGCCACTTCAACACCTCTGCCTTTACAATCTCTCTTTAGAAAAAAACAGGAGAAAATAACCTTTTTAAAGTGGCAGCATCATCACATGTACGCATTTCAGCTTACTGGGGGTGAAGGAAATCTCCTAATGTCTACTCTGGACAAGAGTTTAGGTAAACTATCCAAACGTACAGTGCTTGTGAAACCTGATGCAAAGTGTGAATACTAGCAGGTGCGATTAGATGAGCAATCAATTTCAGAGATTTTGTTTCAAAAGATTACCATTTGGAATCATCTCTGCCCGACAGAGATTTTTCAACGCGCTATGCCCAATAAAGGTATTTCTGGTATAATGCGATGGTTGTGTTCCTGTGCAATCTCGCGCTATAGAAAATAGAACTGCAGAAGATCAGTATAGAAAATTGCTAAACTGTGCTGTAGAAAGTTTGCGCTATACAAACAGTATCCACTATTCGTCAATCATGTTATAGCCAATTCAGGTTATCGAAACACGTGTTATACCAGAAATACCTGTATTTTACAAGGTCTTCATGAAGTCTTATGCCACCTGGATGCTACATTGAAACTTGGGGAGAAAGATCGGACAATGCATGTCATTATAAAGCACTTACAAGCAGAAGCACTTAATGACAAATGTGAACAATCCAAGGAATGTGTTTAGTTCATGGGAATACAGTATACTGTCAACAGCGAAGTTATAATTGTAGATCCTCAAATTAGTATATGATCTCCAAAGATAAACCTTTCCTTCACTTGGCAATTACTGAGGAACCCTTGATACAACTCGTCAAGAAGATGTAAGGATGAAAGCCCACCAAGAGAATACTTTTCAGGGTTTCAAGGTCATGTTGACATTCAAGAGATCTTATTACCTGTGCATCAGTTGTAGATGTAGGAGCAACCAAATGGGTGTTTTAAACTTGTCAGTTATGTATCATGAGCATTGAAGACATAATCAGTTGTGATTGAGAAAGAGACTCCCTTAATTACATGAGTTCAAGAGATTTTTAGAACACATCCTTGGTCTGATGATGTAATAGAACGGATAATAATCCTCTTGCTTCACTACTGGATGAATTGAACTTCAAAAGGATACCTCCAGTGATCCAGTGATTTTGACTTTTTCTGAGTTTTGTCTATGAAAATAGAGTACATGCAGGGAAAATTGCAGATGACAGCAAATGCATGTCCAGTGTAACAGTTGACAACCTTACCAGGAATGATATTAAATTGGTTTATGAAATCAGGTAATACACTTAGTCCATGGAAACATAATGATCAGAAAGCTACAACCGGCTTTGCCAAATCTGATAGGAGCAGTCCAGGGACCAGGGGCTTCTCAATATCTGCTGGTATTGTTCTGAGGGTTGGCCAGACGAAAGGCCCAATGGATTGGCTATGAAAACATATTTTGAGCACAGACAGTATTTTATAATTGTTGCCAACCTACATGTGTATAATGAATGACTGCTCATTCCAGTTTCACTTTAGGAGATGTCCTAGGGAAGCTACACCAGGGACACTTGGGGATCACCGAGCCAGAGCTGTGGTGTGATGGGTGGTAATCTCTGATATTGAGGAACTCATCGCAGACCAAAGCAACAAGAGCCAATGATACCATCACATTTCCCACCGGACCATGAGATCAGGTAGCCACAGATCTATTTGTTGTTGATGGAAAATCATACCTCATTGTGATAATTATTTTTCCGAAGGAATAAAGCTGGAGAAGTTGTGCACCACAATTCCAGATGCTCTTGTGCAAGTCCTACATGAGACACTGACAATTTATGGTATCCTCGACATGATTGTTTCAGACAATGGGCTCCAGTTTGCTGAAGACAGCTAAATCCAATCTGCAATCAGCTCTAGATCTGAACCTATCACAAGCTTGTCGAGTCATTCAAAATGAAATGGAAAAGCCAAGAATGGGATCAGGGCAGTTAACATATTCTTGAAGAAGAATGCCAACTTCTAGATGGCACTGCTAATATCTGCTATCATCTCCCCTACCCTGCTGTGATCTAACATCATCAGAGTTCAGATAGGCAGGAAGCTGGAGACTCAGCTCCCTAACCTACCAATGAATTTGACTCAGCATTAACATTCACAGGACTGCCAAGATGTAAATAAAAGCAATCCAATTATGCACCACAGATCACACACTACATGCTCCCATGTGAGATTATTGTCACAGTTAGGAGAACAGCAATAGGTGTGAACAGGAAAGGTACAGTCATAAGGAGGCCCACAGCACAGAAAAAGGCCACGTGGCCAAACGACTCTGCACCAGTCAAAAACAAGCACTTAACTATTATATTCCCATTTTCTAGCACTTGGCCTATTGCTTTGCTTGCCTTAGCATCACAAGTATACATCTAAGTGTTTCTTAAATATTATGAGGGTTTCTTTCTCTGCCACCCTTACAATGAATTCCAGATTCCCACCACCCTCTGGATGAAAACATTTCTCCAAACATTCCTTCTCAACCTCCTGCCCCTCACCTTAAAACTATGATGCAAGAACACTAACTCCTCCACTGGGTGAAATGTCCCTTCTAGTCTACCCTCCTCTCACAAATCACAAAGATGTGCAGGTCAGGTGAATTGGCCATGCTAAATTGCCCGTAGTATTAGGTAAGGGGTAAATGTAGGGGTATATGTGGGATGCACTTCGGTGGGTCGGTGTGGACTTGTTGGGCCGAAGGGCCTGTTTCCACACTGTAATGTAATGTAATCTAATCTAATCTATCTATACCCCTCATAATTTTATGCACCTCATACAATGAAACCACAAGAACCTTATCATCCACTACTGATCAACTGGAATGAACCCAGGGGGGAATTTGAGGGCACAATGGCCCCACCATATTCATCACAGAATCCCTACAGTATGGAAGCAGACCATTCAGTCCATCAAGTCAACAATGACCCTCCAAAGAGCATCCCAACCAGAGCCACCTCCTTCCCTGTAACCCTGCATTTCCCATGGCTAATCCACTTAGCACATCTTTGGACTGTGGGAGGAAACCCACACATACACAGGGAGAATCTGCAAACCCCACACAGTCACCCAAAGGTGGAATCAAACCAGGTCCTTGGTGCTGTTAGGCAGCAGTGCTAACCACTAAGCCACCATTCCACACATTTGGCAGACTTTCATTCAGAAAATCCAACACAACAACCTTCCAGCCAGCAAACTACCAATCTTCCAAAACAGAATATGTTGAGTAAAGAGAATGTATTCTGGAAGAACAATAAAACCTCTGGATTGCCTAAACTTGTGAAATCAGAGACTTGGATAGGAAATGGAGTAGCAGTAACTGTAATAATATACACAAATGAATGATGTTATCAATGGGGGAAACAATCTTGAGAGGAGATGTTGCATATCGTTCTGAAAGGGTTAATATTGAGGAGTGCAATAAGCACTACCTGTTGTGATGATATTGTATGGACTTGTTGGCAGAGCAGCTTGGGGTCTGAAAGAAATTAGTTCTCGCATCTGGTCCACCCCAAACACTCCATAACAGTGGGGTGGCATGATGGCTCAGTGGTTAGCCCTATTGCATCACAGGCCAAGGACTCAAGTTTGATCCCAGTTTTAGGCGACTGTCTGGGTGGAGTTTGCACATTCTTCCCATGTCTACATGGGTTTCCTCCAGGTGCTCCAGTTTCATCCCACATTCTAAAGACTACATGTTAGGTGGGTTAGCCATGGGAATTGCAGGATCACAGGGTAAGGGGCTGGGTTTGAATGGGATGTTGCTCAGAGAGTCATTGTGGACTCAGTGGGGTGAATGGCCTGCTTCCACAGTATCAGGATTCTATGTCTGTTATATCAATATTTGCCAACATTGAGTAAACTTGATCTTGTTAACTATAAAGACTGTTTTAGTTAAACTAGGTCTGCCTCACAAGACAAACCAAGCCATATAGTACTTAAAGAGGATGTTGGCACAAAGAGCAGCTCTTTTCGCAGATGGGCTGGCATGTCCATGCAACAGATTTTGTCACCATACACATGAAAGCATGAAACATAACCTTTGTTGTTGAAGGGAGTGTCTGAATGAGGAAGATGAAGGAGCCAAGGATGGAACATTGGAGATTCTGAAGGTGATAATTCCAAGGAAATGAAGCTATGGAGGTTGTATTTTGGTTGATATATTAAAATCAAGCAATGGACTGAAATTTTAAATAATATCACAGGAAATATGTAGATTTTCACTTTAAGAATGAAAATGAATTCTATACATGGACTGTTCAAATCTCTCTCATTATTCCAACACAAAACAGCATTCAGCAAAATTGAAAACTAACTGCTTAAGACTGATACTTTCTTCACAAGCATGTTATTTTGCTTGCAAAAAAGGAGTTTGCTGTGCACTGCATGATATGAAGAAAAACCTAGGAGAAAGTGAGGGCTGCAGATGCTGGAGATCAGAGCTGAAAAATGTGTTGCTGGAAAAGCGCAGCAGGTCAGGCAGCATCCAAGGAGCAGGAGAATTAACGTTTCGGGCATAAGCCCTTCTTCAGGAATCAGCAGGAGAATCGACATTTCGGGCATAAGCCCTTCTTCAGGAATGCATTCCTGAAGAAGGGCTTATGCCCGAAACGTCGATTCTCCTGCTCCTTGGATGCTGCCTGGCCTGCTGCGCTTTTCCATGAAGAAAAACCTTCCAAGATTCTCATATGCTGTGCATTCATTAATAGTGTATGTGGAAAAATGGGAGAGCTTGCCACAAAATCTGATCCTCTAAGATTCAGTCAAAGAGAAAAGATTTTTGAAATCTGTAAGTATAAATATCACAGATAAATGATAGCATGGTTTGATCCCTGCTGTGTTTCCAATTACATCAAGTGGAGTGGTGCCAAGTGGCATCTGCGCAAGAATGGAAAACTGGAACACTAATCCATGTCCAAGTGGCCCTTTCCACCTACTCACTGTCAGTCACAGCGGCTTTGGCGACAGCCATGAGAGAGGATTTGCATGAGCCCTTTTCACTATGAACAGTAAAATCAGATGGACAAACCAAAATGATAATAGGTGGAAAAGGAACTCAAGCGAGTGCTCAGTCTTCTCCACTGCTTAGGCTAATCACCTTTGTCTTGCCATTATCCAAAGTGAAATTAAATAGGTATCATCTTCAAATGAGACATGGTGACAGGTCAAGGGATACATAAGTTAAAACATGCAGGCAGTCTTTATTTCAAAGTTACATATTCTGCCTTGACTTTTACATTTAAATAATTTTAATATAATATTTTTCTTTTAAGAATGTATTGCAGATTAGGAAGCATGAAACAGTCAATTAGTGTAATGGAGTTTCTCCATAGTTCAGGCAGGAGACCTGAGAGATACAAAACTGAAGTGCTAGAGTGCCAACTCTGCTGGATGCATATAGTTAGATTAATTAATTTTCAAAGATAAATTCCATTATAAATGCAGACATAGGAACTTGTAGAGAGAGAAAAACTAATGGTAAACATATGAAAGCTGAAGTAGATTCATATACGGATTTTCTCAATCTTGTAAGTTTCACATCACTATTCTGTGCAAAATGCATATTAGAATTTTTTATCAATGTAGTCCATTGTTTCTGAGTAAAACCCTGTTTCTGTCAAGTGACCACATCATGGTCACATGGACAAAACACTAACTAATTTGGCAGTGGCTAAGCAGTAGTAATTAAAGGTAAATAATCTGGTGATAAAACGTCAATAAAAATCCGAAAAGGAAGAACACAAGAGGGAATATACTAAACAGACATTGCTAAAAATGTATTGTTTGTATTAGTGAATTCAAGACTGTAAATTTTCAGTTCGGAGGAAGGGTCACTCGACCTGAAATATTAGCTGATTTCTCTCCACAGATGCTGCCAGACCTGCTGAGATTTAACAGCAATTTCTATTTCTGTTTCAGTCATTTACTTTCCTCTTTCTGATGATACTCTCTAAGCTATTCAAGTCTCAAGTGTGATATCTTGCTGCAAAATAAAGCCAGGTTTTGGGCTGAATTTAGCTTTGGAAATAATGAATAACAGCATTCATTGACATTGAAGAGTAAACCAGACAGAAATTTTCAACAATTTCAATGTGTGCAGTTAAATGGCACATGCAGGATTAAATGCAGAAGCTAAAATGCTATTATCTGAGTTAACAAATTTCACAATAGCAGCTCCAAGTTCAAAAAGTCAGCAATCAAATGTGGGCAACATGTGAAGTTGCTGTACAAATACAACATGCATCTGCTAAACCCACCAGAAACATTAGCATTGGTCCACTCCACTGTAAGTATATTTTCAAATATACAATAAGTCTTAATTACAGTCAGAATACAGCTCTGGCACTGAAAACCAATGTTATAAGTGTATTCCTTCAAATCAGAATTATTATTGGAAATTTTAACATTTTTTTCACCTTTATTTCTCCCGTGATTGGGGGCAGATGTTTGCAGGTAAAGGGATGGCTGGAAAATGGGAAGCCTTCAGAAATGAGATAACAAGAGTCCAGAGAAAGTATATTCCTGTTAGGGTGAAAGGAAGGGCTGGTAGGTATAGGAAATGCTGGATGACTAAAGAAATTGAGGGTTTGGTTAAGAAAAATAAGGAAGTACATATCAAGTATAGACAAAATAGATCAAGTGAATCCTTGGAAGACTATAAAGGCAGTAGGAGTATACTTAAGAAGGGAATCAGGAGGGCAAAAAGGGGACACCAGATAACTTTGGCAAATAGAGTTAAGGAGAATCAAAAGCGTTTTTACAAATACATTAAGGACAAAAGGGTAACTAGAGAGAGAATAGGACCCGTCAAAGATCAGCAAGGCGGCTTTTGTGTGGAGCCGCAGGAGATGGGAGAGATACTAAACAAGTATTTCACATTAGTATCTACTGTGGAGAAGGATATGGAAGATACAGAATGTAGAGAAATAGATGGTGACATCTTGCAAAAATGTCCATATTACAGAGGAGGAAATGCTGGATGTCTTCAAATGCATAAAAGTGGATAAAATTCCAGGATCTAATCAGGTGTAACCGAGAACTCTGTGGGAAGCTAGCGGACTGATTGCTGGGTCACTTGCTGAGATACTTGTATCATCAATAGTCACAGATGAGGTGCCGGAAGACTGGAGGTTGGCTAATGTGGTACCACTACTTAAGAAAGGTGGCAAGGACAAGCCAGGGAACTGTAGACAATTGAACCTGATGTCGGTGGTGGGCAAGTTGTTGGAGGGAATCCTGAGGGACAGGATGTACATGTATTTGGAAAGGCAAGGACTGCTTAGGGATAGTCAACATGGCTTTGTGCATAGGAAATCATGTCTCACAAACTTGATTGAGTTTTCTGAAGTAATAAAAAGGATTGATGAGGGCCGAGTGGTAGATGTGATCTATATGGACTTCAGTAAGGCATTCAACAAGGTTTCCCGTGGGAGACTGGTTAGCAAGGTTAGATCTCATGGATTGCAGGGAGAACTAGCCATTTGGATACAGAACTGGCTCAAAAGTAGAAGGCAAGATGGTGGTGGAGGGTTGTTTTTCAGACTGGAGGCCAGTGACCAGTGGAGTGCCACAAGGATCGGTGCTGGGTCCACTACTTTTCATCATTTATATAAATGATTTGGATGTGAGCATAAGAGGTATAGTTAGTAAGTTTGCAGATGACACCAAAATTGGAGGTGTAGTGGACAGCGAAGAAGGTTACCTCAGATTACAACAGGATATTGATCAGATGGAACAATGGGCTGAGAAGTGGCCCATTGATAAATGTGAGGTGCTGCATTTTGGGAAAGCTCGTCTTAGCAGGACTTATAAACTTAATGGTAAGGTCCTAGGGAGTGTTGCTGAACAAAGAGACCTTGGAGTGCAGGTGTATAGCTCTTTGAAAATAGAATCACATGTAGATAGGATAGTGAAGAAGGTGTTTGGTATGCTTTCCTTTATTGGTCAGAGTATTGAGTACAGGAGTTGGGAGGTCATGTTGCGGCTGTACAGAACATTGGTTAGGCCACTGTTGGAATGTTGCATGCAATTCTGGTGTCCTTTCTATCAGAAGGATGTTGTGAAAGTTGAAAGGGTTCAGAAAAGAATTACAAGGATGTTGCCAGGGTTGGAGGATTTGTGCTTCAGGGAGAAGTTGAATAGGTTAGGGCTGTTTTCCCTGGAGTGTCTGGGGCTGAGGGGTGACCTTATAGAGGTGTATAAAATCATAAGGGTCATTGATAGGGTAAATAAACAAGGTCTTTTCCCTACGGTGCAGAGTCCAGAATTAGAGGGCATACGTTTAGGGTGAGAGGAGAAAAATATAAAAGAGATCGAAGGGAAACGTTTTTACACACAGGGTGGTACGTGTATGGAATGAGCTGCCAGAGGAAGTGGTGGAAGCTGGTACAATTGCAACATTCTAAAGGCATTTGGATTGATATATGAATAGGAAGAGTTTGGAGTGATATGAGCCAGATGCTGGCAGGTGGGACTAGACTGGGTTGGGATATCTGTTCGACAGAGAGGTACAGCTGCCGAGCGAAGCTCCGACCGGACAGGAGGAGGAGACGGAGAAGGGAAAGAAAGAGGCAGAGGAATGGACCGTGGTGAAAAACAGGAAGAGGAAAACCCACCCGGTCACCAAGACCTCCCAGAAAAAAGGGGAAAAGGCAGCTGCAGGTGGAAGACACGGACAGCTCTTCGGAGAGTGAGGACGGAAGAAAGGAGGGTCGTCACCAAAAGAAGAGGCAGAGCGCTGCGAGGAGAAAGGAGAGCAGCAACTGCCAACCAA
>NC_057718.1:22165155-22202388 GCF_004010195.1 Chiloscyllium plagiosum | reverse complement strand
TTCGTCCCGAGCAGCGCCGTGACGTGGGACTCCGTGCTCTACGGCCTGTTCCCTGGGACGCACACCGAGACGAACATCAACTGTGCCTGGAGGATCATCAACTCGGTGAAGGACGCTCTCTGGGTGGTCCGAAACCTGTTGGTCTTCCAGCTGAAGGAGTTGACCCCGACTGAGTGTTGCAGACTGGCACATTCCAAGGTCCAGGACTATGTGTTGAGGGACGCGCTGAAGCTTGGGGCAGCTGCCGCCAAGGCGCGGTGGGGAAAGACCACCGCCTAACATCTGTCTGCCTAATGAAGAACAGGGGACCCACGCAGTCATTTGGGCTCCGCTGGCGTCTGAGCTCAATGTAATCGCACTAACCTGTGAATATGAATGATTACCCTGTTTCGATACGTAAAGAAATGGAATGTTTACAGAATGATGACATGTCCAATTGTATAGATTAAATATATATGAATAAAGTATATTTTTGAAATAAAAAAAAAAAATCTGTTCGACATGGGCAAGTTGAACCGAAGGGTCTGTTTCCATGCTGTATATCTCTATGGCTATATGAGTTCCTTATCCCCACACACCCCTCTCTTCACTCCCCACCCCCCAACTCCTTCTTAATGCAATATTTCTTTTCCTCTCTTTATTCCACTTTCTAAGGTTGATTAGGCATTGAATTAAATATTCTGACGGCACTTCCAGATTCAGACTCTCCGTTGCTCATCTCTGATTCTTCAATTTGATTGGTTAAGGAGATACACCATTATTTGCTCTGCTCACTCTGGTCTCAGCTCCCTTGTAAAGGACAGCACACTGAAGTGATTCGTGAATTACAATTAGCACACAATGCTGAATAAAGTTTGTGGATATTGCAAGTGTAATTGATCAAAATTGCTCCTGGAAGCAAAATATAGCCCTTTACCTTATCATTTTCCCTGAATGTTTTTACTTGTTACTTTCCTGAATGCGTAGATAAGAGAGAAGATACTATTACTGCAGGGTGCTTGTGCGTGTCTCAGATAAGCAGCTGTAATTAATATGAACAGTTGAATGCTGGCAGGCTGTCCAATCACACAGAGTATTACTTCTCATCCCAATTCTGTCCTTATCTAATATCCATACATGTAGATTTTGAGCAAGGTCATTGAATCCAAATCAAAAATAGATATACTAGTTAGTTTTCTCTTCCACAGTCAGGGATACTTTAGCCTCACCATCATAATTGGCAGTCCCTCACAGATGACGATAACTCTCTTCCACTCTCAGGGAGTCCACAGATGGCTGTATAATCCAATGCAGCATATGCAGACTCTGCCACTCTTGGGAAGGGATGGGTGGAGTGTTAGTGTGCTCCATATGCTTTTTTTGCCTAACTTACTCCCGATAGCAAGTTCCGAGGGTTCGATGCCTTCCCAGGTGCTCCCCCTCCACTATGGATGGCCTTGAGTCAGTGATTTCCAGATGTTGAGAGATTTTGATTTCGAAGATTTTGAAGCTGGGAATAGAGCATTTCCTTGGGGAGTCTTGTGTCAGTCCTGCGGATGATGTGCCCAGCCCATCACAGTTGATCAATGGTGGTCAGTACCTCAATGCTGGGGATGTTGGCCTGGTCGAGGATGCTGGTGTTGGTGCATCTGTCTTCCCAGCAGATTCACAGGATCTTGCATAGTTGGTACCACTCCATGATGTTGTAGTGTCTACTGTAGACAGTTCACATTGTAGAGCCATACAGGAGGGTGGGAACCACCACAAGCTTGGCATTGGATCTGATGCTGTTGTCCTTAAACACCCTTTTCTTCAGCGGCTATAGCCATCTGTAGCATAAAAAAAAGTCCCATTGTGTACACTTAAGGGCCTCCGGCTCAAGTTATAGATCCTCATTATCAGACATTAGCATAAATAACCATTTATTTTCCATCTATAACATACTGTGGCCATTATGGCATTGGCTAAAAGCACACTTTTCTCAACTATGGGGAATGAATTATTCACATTGCCTACATTAAAATACACTAACCTTTACCTAAGGCTAATTACACTGCATAAGATAGTGATTTCTGCCATGAATATTAATGTAATATGTACCTGTGAAGAATCCTCTTGATGTTAATACAGCATTCCACTAGCCACCAGTTACTCAGAGCTATAGCATAACTTTTCCTTCAATGCAGAATAAAAGTATATATTATTTTTATACTGCAGACTTTTCTAATGTGCTCCATCCACTCCTAAAGGATGCTTCTGTACCTTTACAGCAGAAATAAATGTCACTTGATTCAAAAGTTCGTAAGTAACAATAAGCATTCACTAAAGGAATACATACTTTTTGTTACACTTTTAAATGTAAGCAAAGAAGACTCAACAATGCTTTCAATCACCTATCTGAAGCATTGGTGCATTGAAACATATAAATAGTACGATGTTCAAATTTGCACTTTTGCAACTAGAAGTTCAAGATTGACATGTTAACAACATAAGTGATCCAACTTTCACGGCTGCATCAATATGAATTTCATAATTTTTAATGTCTATTGGAAATGATAAAAATTACTTATAATTTTGATAAAAACTATTTTATTAGTGGGAATCAGCTCACGCTGCAATCTTCAAAGTCAGATTTCAACAATAAAATGTTTCTTTCTATTTTCAGCTCTGAAAAGTGTGCTGTACTCAGCTTGAATGATTTACCTAGGTTCCTAGACAGCAGCTATGACATTGGTGGTAACAGAGTAAGTGGGTTATGTCTACAGACTATACTGTCATTTTCTCACTTATCTAAATCGTGTCCCCAAGACAATGTGTCAGAGGAAACCCTGCAATTCCATCACTGTTTTCCATAATACAGAAGAAGACTGGAGACAGAACAGAGAGGACAGTGATGAGCCTCAGGCATAGATGTAGAACAACAGAATCAACATCTATCCAAAGAATAGTTAGTTTCATTTCCATGCAGTTGGAAAGCTGTGGGCATCAAGAAGGCAACTCACTGCAGTTTACTAGTTATGGGAGGGCAGGAAATAAGCTGACTTCCTAACAACCAGCATTGGAGAGAAAGGAGGCCATGGAATTTTACACCAGCCAGTAGTAGAATATGAAAATATAGTCCTAAAGGCAATGATGTAAAATAGTCAACATTACCTTAGGGCACTAGTTGTGTACTTCAAATAATTTTTTCAGAATGTTCAATTCTCCAGCTATATTATATAAAAAAACACTTTGAAAAGAAATTGATGCAAAAATTAATTGTTCACTCTCAAAAGCAAGTCAAAATAGTTGCATTCACTTCACAGAATGGTCAAGAGCAGGATTAATTTAAATTCACAGCAAGTGTCTGTGTGGCCTGTAACTGATCTATAAAGGAATACATTGGCAGCATATCACTAAAAATTACATTTCTTGCAGGCTGCAGTTAAGGTCCATTCAGAAAATGCATATACACTATAAGCAACTAATAACACAAATGTTGCCAACCCTGTGATTTTCTTCTTCATGTGCATGCGGAATATAAATTTGAAGTAATGAACTCTAAGCACAAAATAACATAGGTCACTTATATTTCCATCCATAAGTTTGCATGAAAGATTCCAATTCTCAACTAAAATCAACTAAGGCAAATATTCAATATCCTCACATATATGTGAAAATAACTGAATCTTAGCAATTTCCTCATAACTCAGGTAATGTCGAGAAATTTATATATATATTATATAGGAACAAATACATGGAGTAATAAAATTATACAGATCCTTCGATCCAATCCAGCCATGCTGACCAGATATCCCAACTTAATCCCATTTGCCACATTTGGCCTATATCCCTCCAAACTCTTCCTATACATATATAGTCAGTTCTTCTATAAAGCAATGATTGCATTCCTGTGCAACCCTGTGTTATAGAAAAGTCAGAGCCATAGAGATGTACAGCATGGAAACAGACCCTTCGGTCCAACCCGTCCATGCCGACCAGATATCCCAACCCGATCTAGTCCCACCTGCCAGCACCCGGCCCATGTCCGTCCAAACCTTTCCTATTCATATACCCATCCAGGTGCCTTTTAAATGTTGCAGTTGTACCAGCCTCCACCATTTCCTCTGGAAGCTCATTCCATACACGTACCACCCTCTGCGTAAAAACATTGCCCCTTAGGTCTCTTTTATATCATTCCCCTCTCACCCGAAACATATGCCCTCTAGTTCTGGAACCCCCACCCCAAGGAAAAGACTTTCTCTATTTTTCCTATCCATGCCCATCATGATTTTATAAACCTCTATAAGGTCACCCTTTAGCCTCCGACCCTGCAGGGAAAACAGCCCCAGCCTGTTCAACCTCTCCTTATAGCTCAAATCCTCCAACCCTGGCAACATCCTTGGAAATCTTTTCTGAACCCTTTCAAGTTTCACAACATCGTTCCGATCGGAACTAGACCAAATTGCACGCAACATTCCAACAGTGGCCTAACCAATGTCCTGTACAGCCGCAACATGACTTCCCAACTCCTGTACTCAATACTCTGACCAATAAAGGAAAGCAGACCAAACGCCTTCTTCACTATCCTATCTACCTGCGCCTCCACTTTCAAGGAGCTATGAACCTGCACTCCAAGGTCTCTTTGTTTAGCAACACTCCCTAGGACCTTACCATTAAGTGTATAAATCCAGGAAAGGCAAGAGAGGTAGGCAGTTATTGCAAGAGTCTGTTGCTATCCCCATTTCAAACAAATATGCTGCTTGGAAAATGTAGGGGGTAATGGATTCTCAGGGGTACATAGCACAAACAGCCAAGTTTCTGGTATTGAGACTGGCTCTAGTACAACGAGGGGTACGTAGGGCTCCAAGCGATCAACTGTGTTATGGGACTCTCTATTCCGAGGTACAGACAGACGTTTCTGTGGCCAGCAGCGAAAAATCAGAATGGTGTGTTGCTTCCCTGGTGCCAGGATCAAGGATGTCTCAGACAGGGTGCACAATGTTCTCAAGGGGGAGAGGGGCCAGCAGGAGGTCATTGTACACATTGGAACCAATGACATATGAAGGGAAAAGGTTGAGATTCTGAAGGGAGATTACAGAGAGTTAGGCGGGATTTTAAAAAGGAGATCCTCGAGAGTAGTAATATCTGGATTACTCCTGGTGCTACAAGCTAGTGAGGGCAGGAATAGGAGGATAGAGCAGATGAATGCATGGCTGAGGAGCTGGTGTATGGGAGAAGGATTCACATTTTTGGATCATTGAAATCTCTTTTGGGGTAGAAGTGACCTGTGCAAGAAGGATGTATTGCACCTAAATTGGAAGGGGACTAATATACTGGCAGGGAAATTTGCTGGAGCTGCTTGGAAGGATTTGAACTAGTAAGGTGGGGGGGGGGGGGTGAGACCCAGTGAGATAGTGAGGAAAGAGATCAATCTGAGACTGGTACTTAAGAAAAGAAGTGAGTCAAACAGGCAGGGACAAAGCAGAGAACAAGGTAGGATTAATAAATTACACTGCATTTATTTCAATGCAAGGGACCTAACAGGGAAGGCAGTGAACTCAGGGCATGGTTAGGTACATAGGACTGGGATATCATAGCAAATACAGAAACATGGCTCGCGCTTTAGAAACAGCATTTAACGTGCTGGTGATGTAATCACATTATAGCCAACACACATTTTAAAAGTTCACGCTTTAGAAACGACATCCCCAATTCGTCAATTGCATTACAGCAAATTCATGTTGACGAAATGCAAGCTATGACAGGACAACCTGTACCCATCCAGATGCTTTCTAAATGTTGTAATTGTACCAGCCTCTACCACTTCCTCTGGCAGCTTATTCCATACACGCACCACCCTCTGCGTGAAAAGTTGCCTCTTAGGTTCCTTTTAAAACTCTCCTCTCTCAAGTCAAGCCTATGCCCTTTAGTTTTTAACTCCCTTACCCTGG
Source organism: Chiloscyllium plagiosum (assembly GCF_004010195.1). Lineage (NCBI taxonomy): Eukaryota > Metazoa > Chordata > Chondrichthyes > Orectolobiformes > Hemiscylliidae > Chiloscyllium > Chiloscyllium plagiosum. The sequence continues at coordinate 22,196,476 of NC_057718.1, read as the reverse complement.
GAAAAAGACCATGATTATTCACCCTATCCATGCCCTCAAGATTTTATAAACTTCTAAAAGGTCACCCCGAAGCCTCTGACACTCTGGAGAAAACAGACCCAGCCTATGTAGCCTCTACCTATAGCTCAAACCCTTCAATCCTGACAGCATATTTGTAAATCTTTTCTCAATCCTTTCAAGTTGTAACAACATCTTTCCTATAGCAGAGAGACCAAAATTGAATGCAGTATTCCCTGAGATGAAATAAAATTACAGAAAAACTCTCACTTGAAATTTCTGTTAATATAAATGTATACTAGCAGACATCTATAGTGGGGATTAAATGGATTGGTGATAATGTCACTGGACTCCTCATCCAGAACCTTCGGCTTTTGTTCTGGGGACATGGGCTTGAATCCCTACCATGGCAGATGGTGATACTTGAATTCAATAAAAATCTGGAATTAAAAGCCTCACTAATGGTAAGTATGTAATTTGTCAACTATAATAAAAGCCCATCAATTCATTCATATCCTCTCGAGGAAGAAATCAGCCATCCTTAACTAGTCTGACTTACATATGGCTTCAGAACCAGTGCAATGTGGCTGACTCTTAACTGACCACTGGCCAATTGGGGATTAGCAATAAATGCTGGCTTAGCAGTGATATCCATAATCATTGAATGAATAGTAAGATAAACAAGAAAACTTAAATTGTTTTCATTGGAACAAAATAGTCTGTGTTCTATACTAAGTCTTGCTGAATCCTATTTGCATGCCCTCCTACAATTTAAACCTGACTTTGCAGCTGCACTGCTTCTTGTTCTCTGAACAATATTCTTGCATTGCCTATCTGGGAGCCCTTCCACAGCTCTAAGATTTTTGCCTTTACCGTGAGACTGCTGATCTGAGGGGGTGGCACTTGGCCATAGCAGAAACTACCTTGTTTCATTCAATTGAAATCAAGGATTTGAAAATGGTTCAGTATCCACAAAGACTGGATGTTACACTCCACTCTGTAACCACATGGAAGAGAAAGGCAAAAATCAACCACAATGTGTCTCATGGAGAGCTGTCTTTGTATTTGCTAATAATATATAATACGTACTGAATATCTCGCCCTCTATTCTTTGGAATTGCTATGTTTTAATCAATTGTACTCCACAGCAGACAGTTAGTTATTGACATTTTGTCACAACATTAAAGAACTGAGACATACTGCTTCTTTATTATCAGACAGTATTGGTAGCATCAAAATCTTAGTTAGTGTTCAATGGACCTGAACATTTGCACAGCACAGTGAAAGAATGGGTCCTTGACACTGCAATCAAGCAGCACGTGCAAATCTTACTGATGCTCAGTTTAGGTTCTATCTGTGCTTCTGAATTCATTACCACCTTGGTCCAAATAAGGACAAAAGATCTGAACTCCAGGGATGAGGTGAAAGTGACTACTGCTAAACATCAAGGCAGCATTTGGCTGAGTATGGCATCAAATAGCTTTAGCAAAACTGGAGACGTGGGAAGCAAAGGAAAACTGCTTTTAATAGCAGTATTACCTAGCACGCAGGAAGATGTTTGTGATTGATGAAGGGTAATCTTCTCAACTCCTAAACATCACTGTAAGAGTTACTCATGGTTCCAACAACCATCATCTGCTTCATCAGTAGTTTTCCATCCATAATGAGGTCAGCAGTAGGAATGCGTATTGATGACTGCACATTATTCAGCATCATTTGTGATCCTTCAGATACAAAAGCAGTCTGAGTCCATATGACCAAGATCTGAAAGATTTTCAATCTTAGGCTGATGTAACAAGTGTTACAACAGGGAGGCAGAAAGCTGAACCAAACAGAGTTTTTATCTCTGCATTTGCAACATAGTAAATCTAAAACTTTTAAAGAGGAGAAAGTGAGTCTGCAGATGCTGGAGATCAAAGTTGAAACTTTATTGCTGGAACAGCACAGCAGGTCAGGAAGCTGAACCAAACAGAGTTTTTATCTCTGCATTTGCAACATAGTAAATCTAAAACTTTTAAAGACCTTCAAAATTCACCCAACTTGGTTCCAAGCCAAACTTTTGAAAAACCAATACCAGATTCTGCAAATAATCAATTCTTGACACCAGTTTTGTAGCTTAAACAAAGAACTTTGCAATTTATTGACAATATAATAACTTTAGCAGAACAAAGTTAAACAACAAAGTAACCTAATTAACGTCTATGATTTAATTCCAATAGTCCAAAGAAAATAACAAAACAGGCTCGGTTACTTTTCATAATGTAGTTTTCATAATGCGTTGTTCCACAGTCATAGATGATTGTATCTTGGTTGATACTCTGAAGATGTCGATCAGGATGACCTTTTCAGCTCACTCAAAGGGAGTCAGTGCTACATATTATTTTCCTCTAAACTTCTGAAGGCTAATAACAGGAGGTAAGGAAGGGAGTTCTCAAATCTTCATGCTGAAGCATCAACAGCCAAACTCCTTCTCCCAGCAACTGCAGTCCAAATCCCAGTTCAAAGTCTGGCTTCTCCCTATCTTCTTCCCACAGGTCCCAACTATCATTTAACATCTGCCATTTGTTGGAGCATAAGGTCTCTCCCAAGCTTGCTGAAATCAATTCCCAGTTGCTGATCTCATTAATGACCAATATCTGCTATCTGCTTAACCATACTACTCTGAGCCAGAATCAAAATATCTGTAGAACCTTTTGTTCAAGAAACAACTTCCAGGCCTGGCCTCACAAACAAACCACAACTTATTAGTTCTTTTCTCGTTTTTAACACAAGCTGCTGCTCACAGTCCAAAGGTCATCTTCAGTTCACCGTTCTCAGTTCACAATTCTAAACCAAAATTGATTTTAAAAAAATGAAAATTCAGCAAAGGTTCTAACATGTACATTGCACAACCACTAGGTAATTACCATTTTTCTTGGCATTCAATAGCATTTTCATCACTGAAGTCTTCCACTACTAACATCTTGGGAGTTACCACTGACTAGAAACTGAACTAGACTAGCCATATAAATACTGCTTGCTGCATGAGCAGGTCAAAGGTTATGAATATTGCAGCAAGTGCACAACCCCGTGACTCCCAAAAACCTTGTCCACCATCTGCAAGCAGGAGGGCAATGGAAAACTCTCCACTGGCCTGGATGACTATAGGTCCAACAACACTCAAGAAGCTTGGCATCATCCAAGACAAAGCAATCTGCTTGATTGGCACATCAGCCACCTTAAGCATTCACTCCACCACAATCAACACATAGAGACAGCAGTGTGAATTATCTACAAGATTCAATGCAGCAACTTTCCAGACTCCTCTGAAAGTGCCTTCCAAACCCCTGAATCCTACCACTTAGAAGGAGAATGGCAGCAATAGCATGGGAATGTCACCAGCTACAAGTTCCCCTCCAAATTATACACCATCCTGACAAGGAACTATATCACCACTCCTTTACTATCACTGGGTCAGAATCTACAAACTCCCTTTCTATCAACACTATGGGTGTACCTTCCCCACAAAGACTGCAGCAATTCAAGAAGAAAATTCACCACCATCTTCTCAAGGGCAACTAGGAACAGGCAATATGGACTGGCCCAGCCAGTGAGATCATATCCCATGAACATATAAATTTTCAAGATGAGCTTGAAATAAAATTTTAAAAGTTTGAACCTAAGGAAGGACACCTAACAAAAGAGACTAGTAACATCTTCACAGAAAGACACCTAAAATCAGCAAAGTCACGGTCAGGAACTGAGATGCAGAGGAGGTTTGTCTATCTCCACAGTGTGTACCCTTTTCATGGATTGAGAAACCATATCATTGTCTGACCCTCCATGCAAGAAATATTGGCTGTTTGCGTGTATGGTGTGAAATGTTATATGCCAATGCTTTTTTACTGCTCGGAAAAGAAAATGGATTAGCCAAGTGATCTGTTGCTCACAGAATGCTCAAGTACCACTGATTTTAAAAAAAAAGAGAATTCCATTCATAAACAATTTTTCTTGAAAATATAAGATGTTAGACAAAAAAAAACTTATTTGTTTCAAAAGAAAATGGATTAGCCAAGTGATCTGTTGCTCACAGAATGCTCAAGTACTACTGATTTTAAAAAAAAGAGAATTCCATTCATAAACAATTTTTCTTGAAAATATAAGATGTTAGACAAAAAAAAACTTATTTGTTTCAATTCATGTTGTATACAGCAATTTCCTGGAGAGTGGTCTCAATTCTGTTGAATCCATCATGATGGAAAACCTTATTGCCTGTAGTTTTCCGCTAATATCAAATACTTGTGATTGGCCTTGGGGTTTCTTTGATGTAACCATCCCAAGACTTTTATTTGGCACCTTTAGCTGAGCCAAAATTCCACACCAGGCAAGGCAAGGACAATGGCACAGTAGAGTTTGATTTTAATTTTCACATTAATGTCATGTACAGACAGCATTACATAAGCTGTTTCTTAACCTAAATAAAGCTTTTGACATCACAAGTCAAGCTAATCTATGCTACTTCTCTCTAAACTAATTTGTCTGTGTGATGATACGGTTGGACATGTTTGCACCCATGACAAGATGTCAAATGCCTTTATGTCATGAACTATGTGTTGTGCCTCCCCAGCTATTCAACCTCTGTTGCAGTGCTTAAGAGGCTAATGAACATTGGGTTATGTTCAGAGAAACAATTCAGTTTGTTCAGGCTACCGGTCTACATCAAGCCACAGAGGCAGTGATCCATTTGGGACTACTTAGCACACGAAGGAAGACATCCAGACTATAACAAACAAGTTCGCAAGAATTGTCAAAAACCTGGATCTCTAAATGAATCTCACAAAGATCAAGTTTATGCTTCAGCCAGCACTAGGCTCACACTATGAAGCAGCAGACAATAAATATTGATGGCACTGGTCCCAGGTTGTAGAAAACCTCTCACACTTTGATAGCATGTTTTCTAGCAATTCCACTTTATTTATATTATACCATGTAAATTTAAAGCACAGTGCAACACACCCTCAGTACTGACCCTCCGACAGTGCAACAATCCCCCAATACTGGCCCTGGAGGGGTGAATACAGATTTGGTCTTAAATAAGAGACAATGTTTTCAGTACACTGTGCAAAGATCACACACTGTAGAAAATGACATTGTATTAGCTGTGTAATGAACTGAAGGCAAGCAATATCCAAAGATTAATAACAGTTCATTAAATTGCAAGACTTCATGCATTCAGGTGAAAGATATTGCTTCTGTGACCTCCTGTAAGTCCTCAGTTTATTGTTTCATATCATTATTTATCAGATAAAGACCATAATAGAAAATACAGGAATTAATATTATTCATCCCTGCGAGCTTGTTCTTCCATTCAATTCGATCAAGCATATTTTGCTTCGGTCATGCTTAAAATACCGGTCGTAGCAAAAATCTATAATTTTCAGTATTTAAGTTTTCAACTATCCTCGTCTCAACAGCTTTTTGGACACAGTTCCAGATTTTACTACCCACATCATTAGTAGCAGTAGACAGTAGAAGAGGAAAATTGCAGAACTGCGAGATGAAGTAGAGACATGTTTATGTCCTACTGTAGGGTATCTTTAACGTTCCTTCAATGTGTTGAGATCTAAGGCAGGAATTAAGTGCTCGAATATATCCATGTCAAACAGCTTTGGTGATAATGGATTGCTGATGATGCAGACTTGTACCGTAGATCTCTGGAGGAGCATTATCTGAGAAAACAATCTCCTCTCTGCTGTATTCGGCAAAAACCAGGTGATATACAGTCCTGATTTCTTTAGCAAGGAATTTCATAATCTAAATCAGTCCATGTTTCAGTTCTGAGATTCCGTGAATGTTGCACATATGGTGCTCAGAAAAATATGAAGGAGTGTTCACTTCAACTGGTGAAAACATCTTTAGAAACAATGTCAGTCTCTGTGTAAGCAATGAAGGAATACAATAAAAACAGAAAATGCTGGGAACTCTCAGCAAGCCAGGCAGCATCTGTCAAGAGAGCAAATCTGCAACATTGTTTCTTTCTTCACAGGTACTATCAGACCTGCAGAGTATTTCTAGCATTTTGTCTTTTATTTCAAAATTTCAATACTTTCCTTTTGTAATGGTTTGCATGTCTGTTTTAAGTATTTCACATGTGTGAACGTCAAGGTAAGTTTGAGGGAAATGGTGAATAATGGGCCTTTGACACTCCCGGAAAACTATCCATCCATCAATAAGACTGCACAATTCTTTTTGCAAATATTAGTAGATGGTTAAAAGGCTTAATCAGGCTCCATCTCAAGCTCCACACCTGCCTAGGGCAGAACTTAATGCTTGGCAGGGTTACCTGTCCCACCAATGCAAACATAGGTGGGAAACACCCCCCACGCTGGAGAGCTGCTTTCAATCATTTAACATTTTGAAGCAAAGGGGTGGGAGATGGGAATGCAAAGCCCTGCTCCCCTCCCCTTACCTTTCTGCCTTTTGACTGAGCAAGTGCATATGGACATGAACAGAATGTTGCAAATCAGGAGTAGGAACTAAAGTAGGAATGTGGTAGATTGACAAAAATGGTTGGGTCATGATTGCAAATGAGAGCAATTCCATCATCCTTTTATTTTGACGGTCACAGAATCTGCCCGAGCCTCGGTTTGCCATGTCCTGAAAGTATTTTCAAGATTAACTCTCACATGTGTGATTTTCCTCAAAAGCAGTAATTTCTTATTCATAAATCTTCTGTAGCCTGGATTGACTTGGAAGCAGGCAAAGAAGGTTTTCATAACCTCATTCTTGAAATACATTCTTGAAATAATATGAAAGCCCCCATTCTGAAGCGTGATGCCATACTCTTCTCAGCAATTGAAACTGGCAAGACAGTTTCCTGGAAAGATTCAGAAATGACGTAATTTGTTGGCTGCAATGTATGTCTCCAGTTACATATCCATAGTCATTCTTATATGTTAGCCACTTATTCTACAAATTCTATTTTTACACGGCACAACACACATACTCCTTGGTACATAATACAGTCATTTTCTACTAATAATAAACAACAGGACTCAAAATGCAAATTGGTAATAAGTTGTAAAAATATCTGACTGCCAGAGTTAGATGGTCAGGGATAAATCAAAGGTGGTCCAAGTCATCTAATGTTAAATTTGTTCGATACCTACGCATCTTTTAATTTAAACAAACTGATAGATTTAAGGTGAGAGGGGAAAGGGACCTAATGGGCAACTTTTACATGCAGAGGGTGGAACGTGTTGCCAAAGGAAGTAGTGGAGGCCAAAAGGAATTTTGGTTGGTAAGTAAATTGGAAGGGTTTAGAGGGATATGAGCCAAATGCTGGCAAATGGGGCTGGATTAATTTAAAATATCTGGTCGCCATGGACAACTAAGAACAGTGTCGTGGCTGATGCTGTCCTGAAAGCTGTCCCAGTGTGGCATGAACCCAAGGTTTAGTTGAGGCCCTCCCCATGGGTAGATTAAGTCTTGCATCTTGTCCCAGCCTTCAGGACAACATCGACCACAATACCGTACAACCCTGTCACAGCAGCCACTGCAAGACATGTCCGAGTGTTGACACGAATACCACCATTACACATGGGGACACTTCCCACCATATGTACGGCAGGTACTTATGTGAATGGCCAACGTTGTATACCTCATACGCTGCAGGCAGGGATGCCCTGAGGCTTGGTACATTGGTGAGACTGAACAGACACTACGAAAATGGATGAATGGACACCACGCAATGATCACCAGTCAGGGGTGTTCCCTCCCAGTCGGGAGCACTTCAGCGATCCGGGACATTCGGCCTCAGACCCCGGGGTCACCATCCTCCAAGGCAGATTTCAGGACAAGCAACAACACAAAATCTCTCTCTCTCTCTCTCTCTTACTCAGACACACAAACACACACACACACATGCGCACACATGCGCACACACATACATTCTCATACACACACACATACATTTCCTGCACTCACCCCCATGCACACACTCTCTCACAGGCTTATATCCCATCACACTCATACACATACTTAATCAAGCTTATACACACACTCTTTCACATGCACTCATACCCACATGCACACACTCACATAGACACACCCACTCTCTCTCTCCTGCACGTGCACACATATAAATGTTTGGGGTGAATTTGTATTTGCAGAATTACATTTCATTTTGCTCAAAAACTGCATAAATCCACATAAGGTTTTATAAGCCCACTTTAGAAATAGAATTGACTCAACATTGGTACAAACTTTACCTTCACACATTTAATGTATTGTCTGAACTGAGATGATACCTACTATTAGGTAAGCTGATGCCACCTTGAGAATGTAATTCTGGAATTTACAAATTAAAGAACCTAAACTACCATATCCCATTCTAAAAGATGAAAGACTTAACCTAAATGTATTTAAGAACTATAACCTGGTGTTGTGTGATTTTTAGCTAAAGTTGTTTAATATATCATTACAGCTCCATGACATTGTAACCCTTTTGCTATAAATTCTGTGTCATATGGTCCTGTTCCATAACCACGTGATGAAGAGGCAGCACCTCAAAAGTTAGTGCTTCCAAATAAACCTGTTGGACTATAATCTAGTGTTGTGTGATTTTTAACCTTACCTCAGTCCTGGAAGACATTAGGACATGTTTCAAACCAAAAGTGATGTTAGTTTAATGAAGGGTAAGATTTGCAAATGTCATCACTGACAGAAGTGAATAGTACAGAAGAAACTTGCAGAGTATGCCAGTTAGGAATGCATGGGAGACACATGATCACAATGGGTGTAACTTCACCAGGGAGTCACAGATATCCTAAAGATGCTTGAACTCCGCTGGGAACTGCAAACTCTTCATGAGCAATAATGTGCACAGCCAGTGAAAACTTCTCACCATTCTGAGCCTGGTACAGTAATGCCATTCTAAAAATCCTCCATAGGATCACAGGAATCAACTTCTTTGCTGTGCTCCACTTCATTATAAGGTTAAGTTCTCTACTGGCACAAACCCACCAATGTGCACTTTAGCTGCAATATCAGACATAGTTGAGCTTCTTCCAAAATTGTCACTTTTACAAGGTACAGAGCAACATTAATTCTGTGCATTATGGCCATCTATGCATTTAGCACCAGTCCAATGGGAAATCCAAATCGGAAAGTTATTATTCTATCAATGCAGCAGTAATATGTGTAAGCACTGCCAGAAGATATTTCATTTCACCACATGGGCTGCTTTCACATCAAAGCAGCTAGACATGAAACATCTTTGAAGGAGAAGGAAGGATGGGCTTCTTAGGGAGTTGAGTTATGCTTGCAACAATTCTACAAACCTCTTTAACTACCTCTAGTTAGTTACAATAGTCAGCCTCAAGTTAATACAATCTATGCAGTAGCACAATACTTCTTTCTTCACAGATTCACTAATGAGCAACTTAATCAGACAGAAAAACCTCATTCTGCCTCCTCATTCCTCAGTCCACAAAGATGCCACTTGTAATATAATGTGAATGCGCATGTGACTGATATAATGGTCTATATGATGAAGTGACTCTAACACCAGGATGCTATCAAGAGTCTGGGAGAAACAGAACAACTGTAGTAGAGAGCTGCAACACATTAACCTGTAAATTAAAAGGTTTGTTGAAACGACTGAGGATTGGACAACAGTCACTCTTAGATAAAACAGAGACAGAGATGCAGCAGTGTCTAGTCTAAGAAAGCAATGTTTCTATGCAGGGAAGAGGTCAAAGGCAACCAGGCAGAATCCATGAAGATTAAAAATCAAAAGGTCATGTCCGTGGTGTCAATGCAATCCATGGAGGCAGCTCAAACCATCTCCTCCAGTAAAACAAGCTTTACTAAACTGCTGCAAAATGCTGAAAATTTTCATTTTTCGAAGTTTCATACATTTTGCAACTAAATGGACCTTATTATCATTTGGGCCATTTCAGTGATTTGTTAGCAGCTTCCTATTAAGTATTTTTTTTTTGTTCTTTTTTTTACCCACACTCTTGTTTATTTTAATTTTTCTTTTTAACCTCCACACTACCACCTAAGCGCGGTAGTGCTTATTTTTTTCCCCCAGCACCCATGGTGTGTGCCTATTAAGTATTAAAGTCATTCAGCTGTATCACAATTGGTTTATTTTCTTTCCACAAGTAAGATAGTTTTGCTTAAATAGGCCAAGACATTGTGACTCAACATTATTAAAATCTATTCTAAAAAAGATGTCTAATCACCTTTTGAAAAAGAGAGGAAAGCGTGGCCCTTTGTGAATAAAAGCAACCTACGGAAAATCAAAAGGATGAAATCACATTGTATGTTATGCAAATAATCATTTCTTCAAGTTATTCTGTGCAGATTTAATCATCCAAGCCTTCTCTGCCATTAGCTTGAAAGCAATTCTCTTTGCCCCAGCAATCTGTGCTTACTGTTGCGAAAAACAAAAATTAATTTTCAATTAAAGTTCAGAAAGATTGCTGTGCTAAGAGAAGCAGCTATTCTATTTAAATATCTTTCCAGCACTGTGTACTAGGAGTGGCTCAGTATGGTCTGAGCCGACAGGATGAAGTTTGCAGAGGTGATAAAGGTTTTTGCTTGTCTGCGAAAGAACTGCTGATTCGTTTTCGATTTGCTCGGGTATTTGACAGGTCAATGTTTGACTTTCCACTGGGATCAAAGAGCTGGTGGCAGATGACCTACCCAAACACAGGCCAGCAGCTCTGTTGAACAGCAGTGCCACTGGGAAGACAGGGAGTGGGGGCTATTGCTGGCATGACACTCTGTGAAGTCTAGTATCACTGCTGGACACTAGTCAAAGATGAATGGTGGTGGTGGGGTGGGGGTCACAGGGAAGAGGCTTTGACAGCAAGGGTGAGGGATGGTTCTCAATGGGTTCTCACTTCACAATGCTGGCTCCCTGAAGCAGGCACCAAGCCCCTTTGTATGAGAGATCCCCATAGGAGCCAACTCTGCACAGTGTTTGCTTTTGCATGGTGAGACCATTGCTGGGTCAGTGAGTGGCAGAAAGTGGTCCTCAAGTGGCAATCATTGTAAATGGGGTGGGAAGGCTGTCCATGAGCACTTCCCACATCAGACTTAGGCAAGGTAGAATCAACACCTGATTAAATTCTCCCTTCTCACTACCAAACTTGCTGTAAATTCAGAGATCCCTCTCCAAGTGTGAGGAAACTTCAGCATTTGTTGGGGTGGGGATCTGCTGGAGCTGATGAAAATGGAAACTGGGCAGATTCAATGACTGGGCAATTCACTCTGCTGATTTACTGTGCTAAAAAATGTTCATGATGAGTGGAAAGAAGACACTTTTGCAAAAGGAAATAAAGAAAAGTAAACTCTGAGAATTTCCCTGAAATGCTCTTCTACATTTTATTGTAGCTTCATAGAGGAAAATTAATGGAAATTTTAAGCATGTTACAAGGTGGTCTGCCCAACCAAAAATGGAGCAATATTATATAGTTTCCAGAAAGAAAATAATTTCAAAATGTCGTACCTTTAACATATTTTAATTAACATATCTTCACAGATTTCTGACATGGTCATCATGTATTGTAGTTATATATTCAATTAATAAATTTAAACCCTTTTTTACAGTACATAAAGTTAAGTGACCCTACAAGCCAACTAGATGATAATATAATGGTACTGTACTCACTATAGGCTGATATTTTATGAAAGATCTGGAGGGGATTTAAGGAAGACAAATTACCTCAAAAGTAAACATATGTCAAATGGGAAATGCCAATAGTTCATGACTGTGGCTTAAATATCTCAATATTCGGCTAACATATATGTTAAAAATAAGATGATTGCAACTATTATATGTGTTTGCAATTCAAAATGATTTGTGAACTGTTGCAAAAATACAATATTGAAATAAGTTGAAAAAATAATGCCCAAAAAAACAGTTTTGTTTAAAAGGAGAAATCCATAGTTGTCATTCTTTAGGGTGACAATGACAACCATCACAAAGACTTTCGAATACACCATCCTCCAAGTTGGAGAGAGAACTGAAGCAGTGAAGGCAATTGAGAAGAATGTCATTATGTTCTGAGTTGATTTATTACAAGTGCACATTATTAAAATAATAGCATGCAGAACACAGATTGGAACATATATTCATGACAAAAAGGACCCCAGACTTGTTTCAAACTTCCTTAAACATTATTGTAAAGTGGCTGTTCTTCATTGGAACTCTAAGCATTCATTTTCCTAAGCTAATTATTTACAGAATTAAGACTTGTACATCTATTAGTGATGAGTCAGTATAATAATTAAAGCAGAAAATTACATTACAAGTTAAATTTTACTGATCAGAAAGCTTTCGGAAACCATTATCAGAAACATAACAAATATTCATTTGGAAAGGAACAGGCCAATCAAGGAAAACCAGCATGTATTTGCTTGAAAAAAAGAAAATTATGTCTTACTAACTTGATTGATGAGGTAACAGAAAGGTTGATCAGATTAGTATTGCAGATATTGTACATATGACCTTTCATAAAGTAATAACAAAATCTCATACAGGAGGCTTGTTAAGCACATGGAAGATCATGGGCTTAAGGAGAAAATAGCAGTCAGTAGCCATTTGGAATTTAGTCAAAGATAGAAAGTGTTGGTGAATGGATGATTTAAATGCTCAGAGGTGGGTTTGCAGAAGTGTTCCAGAAGGGTCAGTTTGGTTCCAGTATTCATTTCAATCTTTTATAAATGACTTGAAATCAGTTTCAGGCAGCTAATGTTTAGTATCAAATATTTAGTGGAGTATTAAATAGTATTTAAATAGTTTAAAAATGGGACAATCTTGAAAGGTGTGCATGAACAGAGATGCCTTGATCTGAGTTCCTATATAAGGTGATAGAGCAAGCTAACAAGGTAGTTAGAAAAAAAACATGGTTTACTAAGGTTTATACGTAGAAATAGAGAATACACAAGGGAAGTCATGATACGGGGAGTTCTCAATTACTGGCTAGACCTCAGGTGTGGAACTATATTCTGGGAACCACACTTCTGGAAGGATGCAAAGCACTTAGAAAAGCTATTGAGGGGTTTTATCAGAATAAAATCCAGTATTGGGAGCTTTCATTTGTGAATTTCAAGGCAATATATATCTCTACTGAAACAGGATGTATAATAGAGAAGTGCAGGACTGATTATTCTTTCTCCAAATTTCTATTCCTTCGAGAAGCAAGTTGGGTGAACGCTCCACCAGGAACTTGCTCAGCGATTCCCTCGATAGATTGGAATTAACCCCGATAAACAGCTTAGACAGTTTCAGGCGTTCAATGTGTGCCGTGAATATGAAGATTACAAACCTCCCCCATTCACAGCATATAGGGTAGGAATTCTGGAACTGGACCTCTAGCATCATTTTGGCTCAGTTGGGGAACCCCTCAATATAACTAAACATCAGGCCTCTGACATGGTATCAACTGGACATATTTGAAATTAAAGGAAAATCTCTCTTTGAAGAAGGGGAATGAATTATCAACATTTTCAATTAATTGCAGCCCACATAAGCAATTGTAAGAATAGAAAAGACAAATGATGACCTGCTGGAGATCCTCAAGGAGGTGTTTCGCAAAACCTTTCCCACTGTGACTCAGTTTGAGGCTTGAAAATTGTCACGGTCTCTCTTGAAGAAATGTAAAGGCAGTGCAGGATGTACAACAACAGAATAGGGCCAATGAGAGCAGTGGCTTATATAGAACTGGACCAACGCTGGAATCATGGTCGTCATGATTTGGAAGAGCTGGTGTTGGACTGGAGTGGACAAAGTTAAAAATCACACAACACTAGGTTATAGTCCAACAGGTTAATTTGAAAGCTAGTGCTTCCAAATAAACCTGTTGGACAATAACCTGGTGCTGTAGAATCATGGTTGGCACAGATGTGTTGGGGCCAAAAGGCCTGTTCTCATGCGGCACTGTTCTACGTTATATAACTCACCCATTGTTCCTCAGCAGTCATTGTTGCCTCACAGTTCACAACCCCAAAGTCACAGGTCACAAGCCTACTGGGGTTTTGACACCCCCCACTACCCCAGTTTGGGAAGCTCTGTCTTACTGTAATGAAGGGGTTTGATAGGGTAAAAGTTAAGAAGATATTTCTTCATATGGGGAGACCAAGACTGGGGTCCTAGGGATGTCAGATTGATAAAATTAAATAGGTAGAGAATTTAGGTGAAGCTTCTTTACTTAGGGTGAGGGCAGCATACCACAAACATTTTTTCAGGTAACCAACAAAGATTAAATAAAGGGGAAATTAGATATAGAAAAAAAGTATGGGGTGATGGTCTCAGATAAAGAAGGACAATAGGAGGTCTATGCAGACCATAAACCTGCGTTGACTTTTGTTACGAAGATGTTGGTGTACTTTACCGCGTGGGCGGCACGGTGGCACAGTGGTTAGCACTGCTGCCTCACAGCGTCAGAGACCCGGGTTCAATTCCCGCCTCAGGCGACTGACTGTGTGTGACAGCACCAAGTGTTCTCAATAAGATACAATGTAACATGTGCTCCAGCTACTGGGGTAGCTGGAGACAAAAACAGATTTGAGTTAGGCCAATCAGTTTAAATTATACCCCGAAAAATACCAAACTCCAATCAAGTTTGTATTTAGCATATTGACAATCTTAAAAGCTAATGATAGTCCAATGTTTTGGGGGTATAAGACTGGGGAGGAGAATTACCAAGCCAACAGCATCTGCTAACTACCTAGAACTCTCTTAAACGTACCTTTATCGATCAGTAACCAGTGAAGCAGAATCCCCAAGAAGAAGACAGGAATACAGAGAAGAACCAAAAGCTGCCTGGTTTTGAGATACAAAGTTTTATTTGGTAAACATTATGCAGGGGTTTTATCAGACTAGTATTGTAGAAGCAGATAAAAGATAGGTTAGAGGAGGGAGTTGTAAATAGTTGTTAGTTAATTATTCCTTGTCATACTGTTATAATATAGTTGTTAATTTTTATTCTAATTAGTTCTTGACCTCTCGAACTTTCAGAATACTGCATGGGATAAATCTTTTCTGTGTTGCTGGTTTTAAATTAGCAGAGAGGTTTACCCGGTGTTGTAACATCCTTTTTGGCCCAAATGGCCTGTTTCCATGCTGTAAATACCATTCTATATCATGTAATAATATCATGTAATCATGTGATCAGAATCCCTATTTCATAACTTAGAAAGTACAGTTATCATCAGTGATAGGCAACATGGTTTTATGCGGGGAGGTTGTGCCTTACCAACTTAATAGAGTTCTTTGAGGAAGTGACCAAGTTGATAGTTGAAGAAAGGGCTATAGATGTCATATACATGGACTTTAGTAAGGCATTTGATAAGGTTCCCCATGGTAAACTAATGGAGAAGGTGAAGCCACATGATGTGCAGGGTGTTCTAGCTAGGTGGATAAAGAACTGGTTGAGCAACAGGAGACAGAGAGTAGTAGCTGAAGGAAGTTTCTCAAAATGGAGAAACGTGACCAGTGTCCCACAGGGATCAGTGCTGGGGCCACTGTTGTTGTGATATACATAAATGATCTGGAAGAGGACATTGTTGGTCTGATCAGTAAGTTTGCAGATAACACGAAGATTGATGGAATAGCAGGAAGCATAGGAGACTGTCAAAGAATACAGGAGAATATAGATAGATTGGGGAGTTGGGCGGAGAAGTAGCAGATGGAGTTCAATCTGGGCAAATGTGAGGTGATGCATTTTGGAAAGTCTACTCTAGAGCGAAATATACTGTAAACAGAAGAGCCTTGGGAAAAGTTGATGAGCAGAGAGTTCTGGGAGTTCAGGTCCATTGTATCCTGAAGGTGGCTGCACAGGTGGACAGAGTGGTCAAGAAGGCATATGGTATGCTTGCCTTCATCGGACAGGGTATTGAGTATAAGAGCTGGCAAGTCATGCTAAAATTGTACAAGACTGATTTGGCCACATTTAGGATACTGTGTACAGTTCTGGTCGCCACATGACCAAAAGGATGTGGATGCTTTAGAGAGGGTGTGGAGAAAATTTACAAAGATGTTGCCTGGGGTGGAAGGTGCGAGCTATGAAGACAGATTGAGCAGGTTAGGATTGTTCTCATTAGATAAAAGGAGATTGAGGGGGGAACCTGATTGAGGTCTACAAAATCATGAAGGGTATAGACTGGGTTGATAGAGATAAGCTTTTTCCCAAGGTGAGGGATTCAATAATGAGAGGTCACGCATTGAGAGGAGACAAATTTAAGGGGGTTACATGCAGGAAGCACATTTCACAGAGGGTGGTAGGTGCCCTGGAACGCATTGCCAACAGAGGTAGTAGAAGCAGGCACAGTAGATTCATTTAACGGGCATCTGGACAGAGGAATATAGATCCTTAGGAATTGGGCGATAGATTTAAACTGTGGATTTAGATCAGCAAAGGCTTGGAGGGCCGAAGGGCCTGTTCCTGGGCTGTAAATTTCCTTTCTTTCTTTCTCTTTCTTATAAAGTTTTAAATATTGAATAATGAAATAAAAGCTGAAAATATCGCAGATTTATCAGCAATGTGGAGGGAACAGATAGATCTCATCTGGGAATCAAGCAAGTGTATTTAAACCTCACCAGCGCAATAGAAAACCATGAATATATTCTTATGGATCTAAGAATTACGTGAAAAACAGCACAGCAGTATGACTTAAAGTTAAATGTATTTAACATTGGAATGATGGAGAAGAGTGCTAGGATCCAAAGTGGCATATTTTACTATTTTGATAGGTCAAGGGTAAGAGTTCTCCCAACATTTTTGCAAGAGTTATCCAGCTCGTTTGTTGTATTCCAAAAAGGTCAGCATGTGGAGGTGGTCCTAGCCGCTTTCAAGGCAGTTCAAAATTGTGGAAACACCATTAGAAGGTACATCAGAAAATAACCTGCCAATAATGTGTTCTCATCTGTTTAATGTCGCACTTTCCTTCATAGCTTCCATAACTCCCATGCCAAGTTTAATCAATGGCAGCTACTTCAACCCAGTAAGAGAAAGTGGAAGATGAGGAATCAGCAGCAGTAGTTAAATGGATGGCTTCAACTTTAATGACAAAGATGTCAACGAATTCCGCACACTTGTTGCAAGTGCATGCAGAGGGGCAATTGCGAAGAGTTCAATGGAACAGTTGGTATTTGGAAACAAAAGCCAGAGGGTACTCTTTGCTTACCAGGACTGTTGTAGAGTATTTGCAGCTTTAGCAGTAGAGAACGAGGTCTGAGTATTTGATGTGGAACAACTGGATCTGGTGATGAATGTTAGGATTAGAACAGAACAATGATTGGGGAGGAACAGAATTTTAGTTTTACTATGGATATGAGTGGTAGAAAGAAGTGAGTCACTGGGTAGACCACTGTTATTGAAATACCATGCAAATAGGGTGTGCTGAAGAAGTTATCAATAAATGGACATAAGTAGATAGAAATTGAACAAGGATATAAAAAGATTATAAAAACAAGAAGAAAGTAGGTGGTGATAAGTGGTCAGATTCACAGCAGAGCCATACATAATGCCGATCATGAGGTAAATTGGAAAAAGGCAAAACAATTTCATTGACAAGTTCTTAGTTCAACACACCCAGAGCTCATACAAACCTTATTGCTATTTATCCAGTGGAGGGCGAACACTGCATAGTTTGCCCTGTTTTAAGATGTGTCTGTTGAGACATAGTTGCAGTTTTGGTTTTAAACACTCATCTGAGAATATGCAATTCTTTGGAATGCTGAATACCATATATACTCATGTAAAAGTCAATCTCATGTAAAAGTTAGTCCCCTACTTGTGGCCCAAAACATTTTATATATACCTCGTGTAAAAGTTGACCTTAGTTTTTCAGGGTTCTCTTCCTAACCATATTTGCAGCCTTAAAGGTCACAGTACTTGGATACTACCAACACATACTGTATGGTTACCTCAAAATTTCATTACCGGTATAAGAAAACTTGAAGTGCTGGTATTTACCGATAACCTACAGAACTAAGCTGTACATACAGTAAAAGTGTTTATATGATGAAGCAAGATATGGTAAATGTGCCCCCTCAATGATAGGCTTTTGATCATGATGCTTCTGAACACCGGTAAGCTACCGGTAAATTACAGCACTAATTTATATGGCATCCTGACCAGCTGCTGGTATGCCTATTAACTTTTGTACATATGTGTAGAACTACATGCACTTTACGGAACTGGTAAGTGGAATATGGTATGACAGTACCGTTATATCATAGCAGGCAGAGTGGAGACAATTATTTGGAAAATATATATTCAATAATAGCCACAATTCTTTTTCCTTTTGTTGTTTATTATTAGATTAGATTAGATTAGATTAGATTACTTACAGTGTGGAAACAGGCCCTTCGGCCCAACAAGTCCACACCGAGTCACAACCTACCCATTCCCCTACATTTACCCCTTTACCTAACACTACGGGCAATTTAGCATGGCCAATTCACCTAACCTGCACATCTTTGGACTGTGGGAGGAAACCAGAGCACCTGGAGGAAGCCCACGCAGACGCGGGGAGAATGTGCAAATTCCACACAGTCAGTCGCCTGAGTCGGGAATTGAACCCGGGTCTCTGGCGCTGTGAGGCAGCAGTGCTAACCACTGTGCCACCGTCTCTATTTTAAATAGAGACCTGGCTCTTGTTGGTCCATTTTTCTCATAAACCAAACATGAATTTCATCCCCTCAAAAACAATACCTATGCAACAGTCAGCTTATTTCAGCTTTAAAAAATTGTCTAAAAAAGCTCAACTTTTAGATTAGATTCCCTACACTTTGGAAACAGACCCTTCTGCCAAACAAGTTCACACCAACCCTCCGAAGAGTAACCCACCCAGACCCATTGCCCTCTGACTAATGCACCTAGCACTATGAACAATTTAGCATGGGCAATTCACCTGACCTGCACATCTGGATTGTGGGAGGAAACCGAAGCACCCAGAGGAAACCCACGCAGACATGGGGAGAATGCACAAACTCGACACAGCCAGTTACCCTTGCTGGAATTGAACCCAGGTCCCTGGTGCTGTGAGGCAGCAGTGCTAACCACTGAGCCACCATGCCACCCCTTTTACAGGACTATACAGGTATTCAATTTTTAACAGGTTATTTTCAAAAGTTGCCATGTTATAACATGAATGTAAAGATAAAAGTATTCACAAAGGAATCATTTAAACTCTGCAGTTTATCTCATAAGATTGGCACAACAAAAGGGCAACAAACTAATGGTTTGATACATCTATCTATACCTCACATAAAAACTAGACCTGCCTCTTCCTCATTTGAAAACTGGATAAAGAATGCTCAATAAAATCTACAAACTGCACTTCAATAACCCGCTAATACATTGTCATAGAACACAACATCATATGCTGGAAGTAATCCAAGAACGTATATAGCATCATAGAGTTGTACAACACAGAAACAGACCCATCAGTCCAACTCATTCATGCTGACCAGATATCCTAAATTAATCTAGTCTCATTTGTCAGCACTTAGCCCATATCCTCTAAACCTTCCAATTGTTAACCCATCCAGATACCTTTTAAATGCTGTAACTGCACCAGCCTCCACCACTTCCTCTGTCAGCTCATTCCATACATGCACCACATTCTGCATGAAAAGTTTGCCCCTGAGGTCCGTTTTAACCTTATGCCCTCTGGTTTTGGATTCTCCTACACTGGCAAAAAGACTTTGGCTATTCAGTCTATCCATGCCCCTCATGATTTTATAAACCTCTGTAAGGTCAGCCCTAAGCCTTTGACCCTGCAGGGAAAATAGCTCCAGCCTATTCAGTTTCTCCCTACAGCTCAACACCCCCAACCCCAGCAACATCCTTGTAAATCCTTTTTGCACCCACTCAAGTTTCACAATATCTTTACTATAGCAAGGAGACTATAATTGAATGCAGTGTTCCAACAGTGGCCTAACCAATGTCCTGTACAGCTGCAATATGACATCCCAACTCCCATACTCAATGCACTGACCAATAAAGGCAAGTATGAAGCACCTTCCGCACTACCCTGTCTACCTATGACTTTATCTTCAAGGAACTATGAACCTGCACTCCAAGGTTTATTTATTTGGCAACACTTCCCCAGACCGTACCAGTAAGTGTAGACGGCCTGTCCTGATTTGCCTTAGCAAATGTAACACCCCATATTAATCTAAATTAAAACTCCATCTACCACTCCTCAGCCCATCGGTCCTTCTGATCAAGTTGCACGTTGAGATAACCTTCTTCACTATCCAATTTTCATGTCGGCTGCAAAGTTACTAATCACTCCTCCTAAAAGCAGTGGACTCAGCACTAACCCTTGCGGCACACCACAATATTAAGATGGAAATCTTTTCTCAATTGAAAAAGAATTCTAACCATAAATCAGTACCACATCTGATCTGCTTTGCGTTTAGATATGATGAACACTGCACTTACAGCATCCTTAGCTGACATGCTGGAAGCTATTGCATAATTTTCCATTATCCTATGGATGCTCAATAAAAAGTAATTGCTCGGTTGTGGTAAAGTTAATGTCACCATAGTCCTAGTGGATCATAGGGCTGCTCTCTCAAACCTGACAGGCAACGGGTGGTGGTTTAATCTCAGGATCACTGCAGCTCAACCAAGGAGAAATGTTAAGGCGAGTCCTTCATAGTAAACTCAGCTGTACGAGAAATGAACCCATGCTGTTGGTGTCACTCTATATTGTAAACCAGCCATCCAGGCAAATGAGCTAACCAGTTAATTTGTGGTAATGTGTAATCTGTCACTTCAGGTGTTTCTTCGGTATATCCCATATATCACCATTACAAATGGTAAGAGCTACCCAAAATATAAGAAATATATCTGAATTGGAATTGTCCATACATTATGTTGAATGGACACTAGACTTCGATGTTCTTGTCCCAACCTTATTTTCTGTTTGTGAGTCATACAAACATTTTACCCCAATGCTATAAACTCCTATTTCATGCATGACTTTGGTGGCACCTTAACAATTGCCTTTGGAAACACTAGTTCACAACATCCACTGAACCTTCTTTACCAATGCTGCTCATTGTATCCTCAAAGAATTCTGAATAAACCTGATAAATGTGATTTCCTTTTCACAGAAATATGTTATCTCTAAATGCTTTTCTCAATGGCTTAATATACCTCTTTAATAATTGATTCTAGATTTTTTCAATGATATAAGTTAGACTGGTCTACACTTTTTTACTTTCTGTCTATTTTCTTTCTTAAATAGCAGTATTGCACACGTGATATTTCCAAGCCATTGAGATCTTTCCAGGATCTAGGGAGGCTTTAAAGGTAATAACTAATGTATCCATTACCTCTGCAGTCACTTCCCTCAAGACCATAGGAGGCAGGTAAACAGGTCCAAGGACATGTCAGCCTTTAGATCTTATAGTTTTCACAAGAGATTTTGGCACACATCAAAATTGCACCTTGGATTTCTGTATTTTAGGACAGTACACATGTCAAACTATATGTTATTCACAATATGGCTGAGTACTCTAACTGTTGCACACTTAAGGAAAATGTCAAGTGGGACTATGGGCCTAAACTATTAACTCCTACTTTGCAATTGGTAAAAGACTCTACTGAACAACCTACTTATTTAAGATTTTAAAGGAGCTAATATTAAAGTGCCATTCTTTTAGGCACTTCTGGGCTGATAGTATGGGCTCAGTGATGAGAAGCCAATCAGGATCAGTTCCTGAATTGTTGTACACAGCAGTGCAAGTCTCCATTGCAGAATTGTCAAGCCGACTGGCTTTGCAGTTCCCAGTTCTCATCATTCTGCTAATCTTTCAAAAGATTTCTTTTAAATTGAAATCATTGTGATTTTATAAAATTTCCAAGTCAGATTCAGACATACGTTATAATTAAAAAGAGAGTATTACAGAGAATTTTACAGGATGAAAACAGGCAATTAAGTCCAAATGATCTGCTCTGATGTTTGTGCTGTACACAAACCTCCATCTCACCTTACTTTACCTCAAAGCATTAACACGTTAAAAATACAAAAGCAAGAGAGCATTTCACTCCCCATGCAACACTCCCTGCATAGAATGCACACACTCACAGTTCTGACAACTATTTTGGTATCTTGCATTTTGCTTCCTTTCACAGAGCTCAAACAACCAGTTGCCATATTTACCTCTGCCTCAACTGAAAAAATCAGTCAAGAGGTCACCCAACAAAAAAATGGCTATCCTGCAGCTATTTTAGGTTCAGCAGTGTTTTAATTGGCTCAGCTTCCACCCTCACTTGGGGAAGAAGTTCAACCCCAGCAGGATGCTAGGCAATTCTTAATGGGGAGGGAGGGTTGAAAATGTGAGACTTCGAAAAGCCAGTGAAGGAAGGTTAAAGGGAGGAGGGGTGGAGGAATGAGGGCCTGCACTGGAAACAAGGCACTGTCAAAATAGATCCCTTCCCACAACCTCTCTCCTCCCTCCTCCCACCTCCCACCCCAACATGCTCAAATCCAGCTCCCCTGCTAAAAGCTGCTTAGGTGTGGACCTCTCCCTATCTCAGGTAAAACAGTGACAGGATGGTATAAAGCACTTAAGTGCTCATTAAATGGCCATTTAAGGACCTCTGTAGGCCCAGGGTAGGCAGCTCAGCTAACTATCTATAAGATACCTCCTCCAATCTGCATAGAATAAAAGACAGCAGGAACAGCAGATCATGTACTCCATTTATGAAAGCCACCTCCATCCTGCCAACTGCATCTTATGAGCACCTTGCCTTCAATCATGCTGCCAGATTCTTGAAATTCAGGCCAAAAATACTTTGATGAAAACTGACTGCAGCCCTGCTCTCAGTATCTCTTTATTGCTACTACACAGCCACAAAGAGCTACTGGAGATGACCAATAATCCGAATTTTCTTCCGCATCATTGTATGGAAGTGGCTTTCCTCTGCAAGAAATATATTTCCAGAGCATCATGACTGTGATTAGATTAGATTACTTACAATGTGGAAACAGGCCCTTCGGCCCAACAAGTCCACACTGACCCGCTGAAGCGCAACCCACCCAGACCCATTCCCCTACATCGAACACTACAGGCAATTTAGCATCGCCAATTCACCTGACCTGCACATTTTTGGACTGTGGGAGGAAACCAGAGCAAACCCACACAGACACAGGGAGAATGTGCAAACTCCACACAGTCAGTCGCCTGAGGCGGGAATTGAACATGGGTCTCTGGCGCTGTGAGGCAGCAGTGCTAACCACTGTGACACCATAATTCTCCACATAAAAAATCAGGTCACAAATTCCTGTTCTACAGTGCTATAAAATATCTATATGCATTGTATAACTTGTATCTTTAGCAGGGCATATATATTGTTTGAAAGCGTAACTGTGAAATTGAGGGAAATCACACATCATGTTTTGTGGTATCCTCGCACAGCATTAAAACAAGCTGAAATCCAAGACCACAAAATTTTTATGGCTCCTTTTTATCAGCCAACTTGGACCAAGAATGAAAGCAATGCCAATCAGATATTGCCATCCAAACCAATTTTATTTTGCCTCTACTCTTCACACTTTCTCTGAAATAAATTGATAATCCAAACTGCCAGTGGGCCTTTGAACTTATAAAAATATATTAAAGCTTACATTTTACGCAGAAAGCACTTGGTTGCTGTAGAATGTTATGTGTTTGTGGTCATCCTGCTTGCGCAGAACCTGAACATTACTCCTTAATAAGAACAGAACAAGGCAAGTTGTCTTTAGTAGGTTATCAATTACCAGCCTAAGACCACAATTCACCACAACTAAGGACTGCATCTTGCAGAAATTCTTCATGACTAAGGACATGTGAAATTTTATGAATTGCAACTATTAAATTATTAGTCCTATTAGATTTAACCTGTAGCTATAACACAGAAAACAATAAGACCATTCAACTGTACAGCAAATCCTTAAGAACTTACATTTTCAGCATCTTCAGTGGCACAGTGTGGTAGAAACTGGACCCTGTTTAGTGAATGAAACACAGTTCTAACAAGGTTTAATTTCAGGTGCCAATGCCATGCAGGCCAAGGACATCTGAAAAACATCTGACTAAATTGGGTCAGACCACTTTTGTACGCACACCGAAGGGAACGCCGACATCATGGACTGGGGCTTCCATTTTCTCATTGAAGGACCTCACACCTGTCTTCAATACACTGCTCAGGACTGTAGGCATCAGGACTGGTTCACTTATGTTTTCTAGATGGACTTGCGGCCTTCCAGTGACAGCCCACCAAAATGACGTGGCTCACCATTTTTGCAGCAGGGCTTCTCCAGCTCGAACACATGCATGACTTTCACCCATAACACAAGTCCCCTGCAACTGTCATCCCCCTCTCCTCCGAGGCTATCAAATGGCTGCTAAGGTAGCCACCTCAGAATCTTTTTGTTCAGTCCACTATTCTGCTATAGCCACCCAAGGCATGAGTGAACCAGATGGGTTTTCCCTGACAATCGACAATTGGACTCTTAATTCCAGAGTTTTAGCGAATTCAAATTCCACTATGTGCCACTGCAGGACTCAACCCCAGGTCCCTAGAACTCTGATAAATCACTTGCTTCTCTAATTCTTTTTCATTATTCCATTGTTTTGTCTTCATTGCTATTTAATCATCTCCAGTCTTCTACTTAACAAACCTCTCTTCTTTTTCTCCTCATCCCTCTTTCCCTGATTTTTTTTGTTTATACATAATCTTTTTTTTCAAAATTAATTCAGAGGAGTCAGCATTACTGACTAGGCCAGCATTTAATGCCCTCGCCTATTTGCTTGGAGGGCAGTTAAGAGTCAACCACATTGCTGTGGATCTGATTCACATATAGGCCAGATTGGATAAGCACAAGAGTTTCCTTTTCTAAAGGGTATTAGTGAACTAGATGGGTTTTCTCTGACAACCAACAATTAAAATTTTCATTCCAGATTTTTATTGAATTCAAATTCCACCATCTGCCATGACAGGACACAACCCCAGGTCCCCAGAACATTACCTAGAGCTCTGGATTAATAGTCTAGTCATAACACCACTAGGTCATCACCTCCCTTTTTTGTATTGTCACTCAAGTCTGATGGAAACTCATCAACCTGAAAGGCTAAATTGCCCAGCCTCTCCTCCAGATCGACTGGGTGCTCCAGTATTCCTTGTTTTCCCTAGTCACCCATTCACAATTTGAATGGATGACACGGAATTTCCAGCTGCCATTCTTTCCAAGTGTTGGTGCCAATGTTAACGCTCTGCACAAGCCTCCTTTCATTTCTCTTCATCAATCACTGACAGCATGATCTCTTATTCCCTTCTCCTTCGTGCACCTCTTTAGTTTCTTCTCAGCAGGTCATGTATACAGGATGGGAAAACAGGCTGGGAAAGTTAATGATGATATTCTATAGCTGCATGATCTTCAATGAGTCTTTAAACATCCCTTTACATGCCGAAGACAGCATCAGCAGCCTGTTTTTCAGTAGCTGGGTTTTTTTCTGTACTAGCTGCTTGTTACATTGCTTGTTAGGGAAAGAGTCTCATTCTGAGAATTGGATTTCACCTTGGACCAAGGTCACGAGCAGTGCCAGGACCAATCCTAAGCTTCCAGACCAGCCGTTGATCAACGGGTCCCCGGTGCACAGAAGGGTGTGAGACTCGTTGCTTTTTCACTTTTTCCATTTATTACTCTTATTATTATCATTATTATTATTTAATGAACAACCACATTTATGCAAGTTGCTGTTGTTGAGTCTTCTCTTAAGTATATTGAACTGAATTCAAAAGAACCACTTGGATACACCCTGTGATCCAAAACAACATGCATAGATGCTGAAAAATGAAACGTCAGCTATTTTGGAATCCGGCAGAAATAATGGGCAGAGATAATGGGAGCCCAACTCCAAATCATCAACATGCAACATGATCTGAATATTACTAATATCCAAAACCTACTTACGAAAGGTATTTACTCACAGAAGCAAAGGACTGCAGAAGGGCTCTGACGAAGCATCACTGGATTTGAAATATTAACTCTGCTTTTCTCTCCAGAGATGCTACTGGAATTTCTCCAGCAATTGCTATATCTGTTTCAGATTTTCAGCATCCCAAGTTCTTTGTTTTATATTATTGTGGAATGATTAGATTCCCCACAATATGGAAACAGGCCATTTGGCCCAAAAAGTAGAAAGGCCTACTTTCAGCATTCTTCTGATAAAGCTTTTCATTATATAATAAAAATAATGCCTGGTCACAATATTCTAATGCCATTCTCCAATCTTTGTAATGTAAAAGGCACATCATTCAGCATTTCTGTACCATTGATCAGCTAATCTCAAGTCGCTTCCATGACATGTCATAGTTTGTCCACTGGGTGGCACTTCAGTCACTTTCCGTAATGTAACAATTCTACGATTTGAACAAACCAAGAGGCCATTTGACCTTTCAAGTCCATGATAGCTATGGGTTAAGGGGAGTGAACTAAGTTCCCTCAGTTGTTATCACACAAAGAGCACCACCATCAAAAAATAACAAGGCACATCATGGTGACCACAACAGAAGCAAGCTTGGTCCACATACAAATCTCTATCACCCCCTCACCCTACTCCAATCCTGCTATTTGAAGATATTTTGGATTCTGCCCCAGAATCCCCAATGAATAGAAATATCACATACAAACCTACAAATTAGGAGCAGAGTAGGCCACTCAATGTTTCAAGCCTGCTGCACCATTCTGTAAGATATTGGCTGATCTGTGTGTGTTTGTTTTTCTACTGAACTCCAATAGTCTTTCATTCCCATACCTAACAAGAATTTTTCATCTTAAAATTAATCAGCGTCCCTGCCTCCACCACTTTCTGAGGCAGTAAGTTTCAAAGTTGCACAATGCTCTGAGAGAAAACATTTCCCCTCATCTCTGCACTCAAAGGGAAACCTCTAATTGTTAAAGAGTCCCTGGTTCCAGACTCGCTCACAAAAGGAGACATCTTTTCCATGTTCACCTTCTTAAGACCATGCAAAAAATAACAAACTTCAATCAAATAATGCCTTGTTCTTCCAAACTCCAATGTTACCCAGCTCACTGCATACTTCTCTCCCAAATATCAGCACTTTGCATCTCCCTACATCGAACAGAAATGTAGTAATGACCACAACTATGCTTCCTCCTCAATGCCCAAGCGTATGTAAAACATTTTTAATTAGCATGGCAAACAATGTGTCCACAGCAATTTCCCAAAGACAACAACATGATCATGACCGATTAGACCATTTTTGCAATGTGGCTTGACAGATAAATATTGGTCAGGACACCAAAACTTCATTGATAATATGAGAACAGTATATTCTGTCATTATATAACTGGAATCATAAATAGTTTTAATCTATTAGCCTGGTAAATGTTATGTAAGTCTTCATCAATTCCATATCAAGTACAAAACATTTAAAATAAATATTATTGCATTTATATAGCATCTTTCTTACAATAAGATGTCTAAAGATGCTTCCCAGGAACATTTAAAAACAAAATACAGAGAGATTAGCCATTTGAATACAGAACTGGCTCGAAGGTAGTATACAGAGGATGGTGGTGGAGGGTTGCTTTTCAAACTGAAGGCCTATGACCAGCGCTGTGTCACAAGGATTGGTGCTGAGTCCACTGCTTTTTGTCATTTATATAAATGCTTTGGATATGAATATAGGAGGTATGGTTAGTAAGTTTGCAGGTGACACCAAACTTGGAGGTGCAGTCGACAGCCAAGAAGGTTAGCTCAGAGTACAACAGGACCTTGATCAGATGGGTCGATGGGCTGAGGAATAGCACTTGGAATTTAATTTGGATGAATGTAAGGTGCTGCACAAGGCAAATCAGGGCAGGACTTATACACTCAATGGTAAGGTCCGGGGACTGTCGCTGAATGAAGATAACTTGGGTGCAGGTTAGGCCATTTATGGAATACTGACGTGCAATTCCGGTCTCCTCTATAGGAAGGATGTGAAATTTGAGTGAGTGCAGAGAAGATTTACAAGGATGTTGCCGAGGTTGGAGCGTTTGAACTAATAGGGAGAGGCAGAATAGGCTGGGGTTATTTTCCCTGGAGAGTCAGAGGCCGAGGGCTGACCTTAGAGAGATTGATATCATGAGGGGCCTGGATAGAGTGAACAGGAAAGGTCTTTTCTCCATGGTTGGAGAATCCAAAACTAGAGGACATGGGTTTAAGGTGAGAGGAGAAAGATTTAAAGGGATCTAGGGGGAATGTTTTCACGCAGAGGGTGGTGCCAGAGGAAGCAGTGAAAGCTGATACAATTACAATACTTAAAACGTATCTGGATGCATAGATGAATAGGAGAGGTGTACAGTGATATGGGCCAAATGCTGGCAAATGAGACTAGGTTTGGATATTTGGTCGATGTGGACGAGTTGACCGAAGGGTCTGTTTCCGTGCAGTACAGCTCTGTGACTGTACGACTCTAAAATATGACATTGAGCAACATAAGAAGCTATTAGGTCAGAAAACCAAAAGCTTGGTGAAAGAAGTCGACTTTAAGAAATACTAAAGGATGAAAGAGAGGAAGAAATGCAGGGACAGTGTTCCAGCCATTGAGGTGGAGATAACTGAAGGTGAGGCCAACAATAGCACAGTGACTAAAATCGGAGATGTATGACTCCCCAGAATTAAAGGAATGCTATTAGGTCAGATGTTTGTGGTGCTGGA
The DNA here is from genome assembly GCF_004010195.1 of Chiloscyllium plagiosum. Taxonomy (NCBI): domain Eukaryota; kingdom Metazoa; phylum Chordata; class Chondrichthyes; order Orectolobiformes; family Hemiscylliidae; genus Chiloscyllium; species Chiloscyllium plagiosum. The sequence continues at coordinate 22,167,750 of NC_057718.1, read as the reverse complement.
AAAGTCTACAGAGATAGGGAGGAACAAGGTCAGTCTAAGGCAAGGATCAGCATTTGAAAATTGTGGTTTTGCTTGACTAGATACCGATGAAGAACAGCAACCAAGTGTGACAGGCAAACCAGACTTAGAATCATAGACAACCTACAGTGTGGAATCAAACCATTTACCCTATTGAGTTCACACAGACCCCCTGAGGAGCATCTCACCCAGACCCACCTATACTGGCCCAGTAGGGGCACCGGTGCAATGTCAGGAGAGAGTTGCCCTTGAATTCATGAAATAGCATCAGGTTAAATGGTGAAAAGGCCTGAATCCCCATTCTCTCAGAGTGAATCAGTGCTTCTCCATGTTGAACAACACTTGCAGAAAGCACTGGAGGTACCAAGCATGCAGAATGTACTTTGACTGGGGACTTCAACATCCATCACCAATAATAGTTCAATAACCCTAATACTAGTTCATTCCTAACGGACCTAGCTGCGAGACCAGGGCTGCAGCAGTTGGTGAATGAACCAACAAGATACAGAAAGATAAAACAAAGAACTGCGGATGCTGGAGCTCCAAAACAAACATAAACAGAAATTGTTGAGAAAGCTCAGTCATTTTAGCAACATCTTCAATAGAGTTCACATTTCCAGTCCAGTGACCCTTCCTTAGCTGTCACCCTCCCATGTGATTAAATGCCCGACATCGAACAAACTTGTGACTGAGGAGTTTACAAATTTCTAGCCACAGTTTGACCTTCCATCATCCAACTCTCTGCTGTGTAGTGAATGTAGATTGTTTCCTGAACTCACCAAGACTGTGCTTTGAAACAGACAGGAATACCACATTGCATCCTTGATTGTCTGTTCCAATTGAGAAATGATGTGAAGGATAGATCACACTGAAGGTGACCCCGCTACACTATACAAGCACACACATACACAGACACTCTTAAGCACGATCGCACTCACACACTCTCACAAACCTTCTCTCATACACACACTCTCTCAGACACACACATATCCACAGTCACACTCACACACTCTCTCACAGGCATATATTCCAACACACACACACACACTCACTTTGGAAATAGAACTAGTCTGGCTCTGGCTCAAGGTTGGGATACAGACAGACTCTAACCTCACACCTTTTAGGTTAGATTCCCTTCAGTGTGGAAACAGGCCCTTCGGCCTGTGCCATTATCTGTGCTGAGATGTCACTGTTTTTGAATAAAACCTTAAGTTTTCTCAGGAATGTGACCTGAAAGTAGTTCTGGGAGTTACATATTAATAAATCAAAACCTGCAACCCCATTCTAAGTGATTAAAGACTTAATAGCGATCTAGGTTTGTTCAATACATCGCATCAGTTGTAAGACATTTTGATCTTTTACTATAAATTCTGTGTCCAATGAGCCTACCTCACTAGCTGCCGATGAAGGAGCAGCACTCCAAAGCCTCCACTTCCAAATAAACCTGTTGGACTATAACCTGATGTTGTGTGATTTTTAACTTTGTCCAACTGAGAAAGCAATTCACAGAATTTTACCACAAGAGTGCCCACAATAAGCTTGTGAAACATTCTCAGATACTTTTTTTTTTCTGAATGTCACCATCTGTTGCAAACTTACACAGCAGGAGCCACCTCAGAAGCTTGAAAACAGTCAGAATGGTGTTAGATAAACTTTTCAAAAGGTTAGCATTCCCAAACATGTTAAATTCACCTGATGAGATCACTGCTAATTTTTTTCTCAATCTTTGTGTGATTCAAAGTATTCCTCCACAGCTGGAAGACAAAGTAATGTTTAAAGGTTATTATCCTTTATGTCAACATTATTGTCTAGGTCTTATTTTCTCATTCTTTTTAATTCACACAATACGAGGAAAAGATTTCCTCTTCATGAACTGTAGTGCCTACTGACACTAATTAATTCTGTCATGGGTACTGCAAAAGCATCAGAAAAGACATCAATCAGTCCAATTTAAATGTGATTGATTAAATAAAACCTGAAATAGAGAGCTGGTGTCAGTGGGAGATACCATTAAACTTGCAATGTTACAAAAACTCACACATGTGCCTTGGTGAGACTACACCTGGAGGACTGCATGCAGTTTTAGTCTCTTTACCGAAGAAGGGATAAACGTGCCACAGAAGGAGTGTAGCAGAGACTCACTGGGCTGATACTGGGGATGACAGGTCTGTCCTATAAGGACAGATTGCTTTGACTGGGTCTGTATTTACTAGAGTGTAGAAGGATGAGGGGGATCTGACTGAAACCTGTAAAGTTCTAACAGTGCTGGGCAGACTATATACAGAGAGGATGTTTTCCATGGTTGAGAAGTCCAGAACCAATAGTCACAGTCTCAGGATATAAGGTCGACCATTTACGATCAAGATGAGAGAAACTTGCTTCACTCAAAGGTTAGTGAACCTGTGAAATCCTCTGCCACAAAACAAGTTGGAGGCCCAGACATCAAATACTGTCAAGAAAGAGATGGATTAGAGGTGCTGGAAAAGCACAGCAGTTCAGGCAGCATCCGAGGAGCAGTAAAATCGACGTTTCAGGCAAAAGCCCATCATCAGGAATAAAGGCAGAGAGCCTGAAGGG
>NC_057718.1:22157243-22164403 GCF_004010195.1 Chiloscyllium plagiosum | reverse complement strand
GGGAGCGGCGGTGGAGGTGGCCCAGCACCTCCATATCCTCGGCAGAGTGGGAGGGGGGGTTGAAATGTTGGGCCACGGGGCGGTTTGGTTGATTGGTGCGGGTGTCTCGGAGGTGTTCCCTAAAGCGCTCTGCTAGGAGGCGTCCAGTCTCCCCAATGTAGAGGAGACTGCATCATGAGCAACGGATACAATAAATGATATTAGTGGATTTGCAGGTAAAACTTTGATGGATGTGGTAGGCTCCTTTAGGGCCTTGGCTGGATGTGAGGGAGGAGGTAAGGCCCTAAAGGAGCCTTCCACATCCATCAAAGTTTTACTTGCACATCCACTAATATCATTTATTGTATCCGTTGCTCCCGCGGTGGTCTCCTCTACATTGGAGAGGCTGGGCGCCTCCTAGCAGAGCGCTTTAGGGAACATCTCCGGGACACCTGCACCAATTAACCACACCGCCCTGTGGCCCAACATTTCAACTCCCCCTCCCACTCTGCCGAGGACATGGAGGTCCTGGGCCTCCTTCACCGCCGCTCCCTCACCACCCGACGCCTGGAGGAAGAACGCCTCATCTTCCACCTCAGAACACTTCAATCCCAGGGCATCAATGTGGACTTCAACAGTTTCCTCATTTCCCCTTCCCCCACCTCACCCTAGTTCTAAACTTACAGCTCAGCACTATCCCCACGACTTGTCCTACCTGCCTATCACCTTCATTCTCACCCCACCCTCCTCTCATTTATCTCTCCACCCTTCAGGCACTCTGCCTGTATTCCTGATGAAGAGCTTTTGCCTGAAACGTTGATTTTACTGCTCCTCAGATGCTGCCTCAACTGCTGTGCTTTTCCAGCACCTCTAATCCAGAATCTGGTTTCCAGCATCTGCAGTCATTGTTTTTACCTTTTAGAGGTTAAACACCATGCTTTCATACCGAGAGGCAAAAGAAATATAATACTTAACAAGGTTATTCACCAAATGCAAAAGAATCTGTAACAATAAACCAGATATATATGGTATAGACATAGAAATGTATTCTTACCCATACATAGTGCAGATATAGAAGAATCCTTTTCTATTAAACAGAGCCCTTATCATTTAGATCCAGAGAAACAGCCCAAGGTGAAAGCAGAAATCCAATACACTTTAGAAAACTGCCTAATCAAACCCAGAAAAGCAGCTTGGGTTCTCCAGTAATGCCAATGCCTCGGCCTTGATGGTCCAATTGGGCCCTGCATCAACTATGGAAAGGTTAATGCAGTAACAAAGGCAGATTTCTACCCAAATCCACACTTAGAAGACAGCAATGGGCTAGCAATGTCAGATTTCTTACCAAAATTGATTTATTAAAGGGATACTGGCAAGTTATTTTAATACTCAGAGCTAAAGGAATAGCGGCCTTTGTTATACTAAGTTAAAAATCACACAACATCAGGTTATAGTCCAACAGATTTATTTGGAAGCACTAGCTTTTGGAGCACTACTCCTTCATCAGGTAGCTGTGAAGGAGCTACTTTATGAAGGAGCAGTGCTCCGAAAGCTAGTGCTTCAAAATAAATCTGTTGGACTATAACCTAGTGTTGTATGATTTTTAACTTTGTCTACCCCAGTCCAACACCGGTGCCTCCACATCATGTTTGTCATACTAGACGGCCTTTTCCAATGCTTAGTAATGCCATTCAAGTTAAATGAAATTCCAGCAACTTTCCAGAGACCGATAAATCAAGTACAGGTTAGATAGCCATTATCTGCACGTCTGAAAACCCATAATACTTAAAAACTGAAGATGTTTTGAAAGCAGACCCGAAAGGACCTGTCGACACACGGAGTTTGGGCTCTTTTGGAAAAAACTTTGCTGCTGAGTCCGTGTGGGCCCAAAAGTGGATCCAAAAACCAAAATTATCCTTTATCCAAAAACCAGCTGGTCTTGAGATTTTTGGATAAAGGATTCCTGACATGTAGTCATTATGTTCCTAATTATGTAGTTTATCTCAATGATGTATTGGTATATGCTCGGGAGAACCATTTGGAAAAAAACGGAAGCTATGCTTAAGAATTTACAATTGGTTGATTGGGTGACAAAACTTCTAAAAGTGAATTTGAAGAAATAAGTAAACTACTTAGGGAATATAGTATAGCAAGGATCAGTGCTGCCAATAAGAGCAAAGGAAGCACTGGTACGAGAAGTAAACTGGAAATAATTCAATGTTGTGGATGATTGGGTTTTAAGTTTGTACCAGATTTCAGCACTTCGTTCCACTGACGGATTTTCTCCAAACGAAAGCCTAGATAGTATGGCTAGGGGAGTGCTTAACATCATTTGAGAAACTGTTAACTTGATTAGGTTTTCTGAAGAAGTGACAAAGAGGATTCATAAAGGCAGAGCGGTAGATGTTGTCTACATGGACTTCAACAAAACATTCGACAAGGCTCCACATGGCAGACAAGTTAGCAAGGTTAGATCTCACAGAATACAGGGAGAACTAGCCATTTGGATACAGAACTGGCTTGAAGGTAGAAAACAAAGGGTGATGGTGATGGGTTGCTTTTCAGACTGGAGGCCTGTGACCAGCATTGTGCCACAAGAATTGGTACTGGGTGCACTGTTTTTTGTCATATATATAAATGACTTGGATGTGAACATAGGAGGCATAGTTAGTAAATTTGCAGATGACATCAAAATTGGTGGTGTAGTGGACAGCATCAAACATTACTTCAGAGTACAATGGGACCTTGATCACACAGGCCAATGGGCCTAGGATTGGCAAGTCGAGTTTAATTGAGATAAATGTGAAGTGTTGCATTTTGGAAAGGAAAATCAGGGCAGTACATTTACACTTCATGGTAAGGTCTTGGGGAGTGTTGCCAAAGAGATCTTGGGGTGCAGATTCGTAGTTCCTTGAAAGTGAAGTCACAGGTAGACAGGGTTGTGAAGAAGGCATTTGGTACATTAAGTATAGGAGTTGGGAGGTCATGTTGCAGCTTTACAGGATATTGGTTAGGCCACTTTTGGAACACTGTCTGCAATTTTGGTCTCCCTGTTGTAGGAAAGACATTATTAAATTTGAAAGGTTGCAGAAAAAATTTATAAGAATGTTGCCAGGTTTGGAGGGTTTGAGCAATCGAGAGAGGTTGAATAGGCTGGGACTATTTTCCTTGAGGGGTAACCTTATAGAGATTTATAAAATCATGAGGGGCATGGATAGAGTGAATTGCCAAAGTCTTTTTCCCAGGGAAGGGGAGTCCAAAACTAGAGGGCATCAGCTTAAGGTGACAGGAGAAAGATTTAAAACAGACCTAAGGGGCAACGTTTTCACATAGAGGATGGTGTATCCAATGAACATGCATCCAATGAACTGCCAGAGGAGGTGTGATGTGCAGGTGCTGGATTTGGATTGGGATGGGCCAGGTCAGAAGTTATGTAACACCAGGTTATAGTTCAACAGGTTTATTTGAAATCACAAGCATTCGGAGTACTGCTCATTCATCAGGTGAGGAGGAAGTGGTGGAAGCTAGTTCTATTACAACATTTAAAAACCATCTGAATGGGCCCATGAATAAGAAGGGTTCAGAGGGATTTCAGCTAGATGCTGGCAAATGGGATTAGATTAATTCAGAATATCTGGTCAGCACAGATGAGTTGGAGCAAAGGGTCCGTTGCCATGCTGTACAACTCTGTGATTCTATGACTCTAAATTGATCAATGAATTAGTGCTGGCTACACCAATTTCACTAAGTCCTTCAAGGTAACAATTGATGATTGTGATTCAGGAGTAGGCAGTTCTGTTGCAAGAAGATGGGTCAGGCATAGAGAACAGAGTAGAATATTTTTCTGGAAAACTAAATCAGCATCAAATGAGATATCCTATGGTAGAAAAATAATCCCTGCACTTACTACTGGTTCTTAAACATTTTGAAGTGTATGTTCATCATGGTTACAGAGGGAGATTGTTGCAAGCTGGTCATCACCCCAGCCTTGGGAAAACCAAAATGTCAAACTATTTGCTGTTACAACCTTATCTTTTAAAGAGTTGTCATATTGAAGGGAAAAACAATGCAGTGTGACAACACCAATGCCATGTCAAGAATGTGATTTTGTTTGCATTGTCCAAATATTAGGAAGGTTATCAGAGTTAATTATATAAGCTACATGAAAAGTACAAATGAAAAGGAATATGTTAATGTGTGATAATTGTTTTTATATCTGTTGTCCACACTTTACAATGAAACATATTTTAAAATGGCATTTAAATTTTCTATGGGGGTGGAGTGTTACAAAAATGCTTCTTTTAAAATTGCTTACAAGACTTGAACTTTGAAGGGTTGCAGAAAAAAATGAAATTATTTCAGATTTTGTGAACACACCTGTTTTAATTGTTTAATTGAGGTCATTGAAAGATAATTGTGGACATTGGAGAGTTTCTTTTAGAAAGGCTTCCAAGAGATCACATAGTAATTGCTTGCTTTGCTCTAGTCTCTGCTGTTTTTGAACAGTGACAAAGTGAGAGCTGAGTTAGAAGGAAGCCTGCTATCAATAATGCTGATCTCTCCCATGTAGGCAAATTATATTTTTTACAACAGTGATTGAAACACCTTAAGGTTGCATTTACAGAGCAATCTATGTCGACAAGACTAGAGACAATATTGCAGGATTAGTGACAATCACATGTACCAGAACATCAGAGTACCAGACTCTAAAACATTCTATGCACTCTGCTTGTGCCTTCAAGAATAACCCATTAGTCAAAGTGTTTTTATTTTCAGAAAGCAAATACTTAACAGGGAAATCTGTTCGCTTTTCTCTCTCTTTTCCTGAAGAGAATGAAATGTGTGTGTATGTGTGTTCATGTGTGTGTGTGTTTTGGGGCTATTTAGGGGATAAGTATTTATATTCTGTATTACTGACTATGTATGATAACTAATTATTGTACTTCATTGAAAAAATTTTGTTTTGATAATAAATCCAAGATTGTGCTTAGTAAGAAGCCTGTAACATAGATCTTTTTGCATAAAACCTAATATAAATGTTGGAGATCAGAGTCAAGAGTTTGGTGCTGGAAAAGTACAGCAGGTCAGGCAGCATCTGAGAAGCAGGAGAATTGACATTTCGGGCAAAAAGCCCTTCATCAGGAATGAGGTTGTTAGCCGAGGGGGTGGAGAGATAAATGGGAGGGGGGTGTGGATAAGGGGAAGGTGGCTGAGAGTGTGATAGGTGGATGGAGGCCAGGGTAACGGTGATAGGTCAGAGAGGAGGGTGGAGGGGATAGGTGGAAAGGAAGTTTGATGAGGACAGGTCATGAGGGTGGTGCTGAGTTAGAAGGTTGGAAGTGGGATAAGGTTGGGGGGGAATGGGAAACTGGCAAAATTCACTGATGCTGTGTGGTTGGACAATCCTGAGGCAGAAGATGAGGTGTTCTTCTTCCAGGCGTCAGGTGGTTAGGGAGTGGCGATGGAGGAGGCCCAGGACCTGTATGTCCTTGGCGGAGTGGGAGCGGGAGTTGAAATGTTTGACCACGGGGCGGTGGGATTGGTTGGTGCAGGGGTCCTAGAGATGTTCTCTGAAGCCTCTATGAGTAGGCATCCTGTTTCCTCAATGTAGAGGAGATTGCATCGGGAGCAACGGATGGAGTAAGTGACATGAGTGGAAGTACAGGTAAAACTCTGATGGATGTGGAAGGCTCCTTTAGGGTCTTGGATGGAGGTGAGGGGGAAGGTGTGGGCACAAGTTTTGCAATTCTTGCAGTGGCAGGATAAGGTGCTAGGAGGGGAGGGTAGGTTGACGGTGGGTGGGGGGGGAGACCTGACAAGGGATTTGCGGAGGCAGTAGTCTTTACGGAAAGCGGATAGGGGTGGGATCCATTTGTAGTTGGCAGAAATTGCAGAGGATGATGCAATGTATACGAAGGTTGGTGGGGTGGGAGGTGAGGAGAGGGGGCGGGGGAGTGGTGGTTGGGGGGTTGGCATGTGGTTCTGTCCTTGCTGCAGTTGGAGGGGTGAGGTTCGAGGGTGGAGGTGCAGGAAGTGGATGAGATACGTTGAAGGGCATCATCAACCACATGGGAGGGGAAGTTGCAGTCTTTAAAGAAGGAGGCCACCTGGTGTGTTCGGTGGTGAAACTGGTCCAGAATTGGGAATAAAGGATAGCGTTTTTTACAGGAGGCAGGGTGAGAGGAGGTGTAGTGCAGGTAGCTGTGGGAGTTGGTGGGTTTGTAGAAGATGTCAGTGTTGAGTCGGTCACCGTTGATGGAGATGGAGAGGTCCAGGAAGGGGAGGGAGGTGTCTGAGATGGTCCAGGTGAACTTAAGGGAGTGATGGAATGTGTTGGTGAAGTGTTGATGAACTGTTCAACCTCCTCATGGAAGTATGAGGTGGCACCGATGCAGTCATCAATGTAGCGGAGGAAAAAGTGGGAAGTGGTGCCAGTGTAACTGCGGAAGATAGACTGTTCCACGTAACTGACAAAGAGACAAGCCTAACTGGGGCTCATGCAGGTGCCCATAGCTACCCCTTTCATCTGGAGGAAGTGGGAGGATTCAAAGGAGAAATTATGAAGGGTGAGGACCAGTTCAGCCAAATGAATGATAGTGTCAGTGGAAGGGTACTGATGGGCACACTGGGACAGGAAGAGACAGAGGATTTAGAGGCCCTGGTCATGGCAGATAGAATGTGTAAACTTTAATCTGCAATTTGAAAGGGAGAGGGTGCAATCGGAAGTGACAATATTTTAGTTGAATAAAGGGAACGATGGAGCTATGAGGGAGGAGCTGGCCAAAGTTCAACGGTGCAATACCCTAGCAGGGACGACAGTGGAGCAACAATGGCAGGTATTTCTGGATATAATGCAGAAGATGCAGGATCAGTTCATTCCAAAAAGGAAGAAAGATCCTAAGAGGAGGCAGGGGTGGCCGTGGCTGATGAGGGAAGTTAAGAAACATATAAAGTCAAAAGAGAAAAAGTATAACATAGCAAAAATGAGTGGGAAAACTGAGGACTAGGAAGCTTTTAAAGAACAACAGAGGATAACTAGGAAGGAAATACACAGAGAAAAAATGAGGTACAAAGGTAAACTGGCCAAAAATATAAAGGAGGATAGTAAAAGCTTTTTTAGGTATGTGAAAGGAAAAAAAAATGGTTAAGACTAAAATTGGGCCCTTGAAGACAGAAACAGG
>NC_057718.1:22143551-22156357 GCF_004010195.1 Chiloscyllium plagiosum | reverse complement strand
TGGTCTCCAAATTTGAGGAAAGATATTCTGGCTATTGAGGGAGTGCAGCGTAGGTTCACGAGGTCAATTCCTGGAACGGCGGGATTACCTTACACTGAAAGACTGGAGCGACTGGGCTTGTATACCCTTGAGTTTAGAAGACTGAGAGGGGATCTGATTGAGACGTATAAGATTATTAAAGGATTGGACACTCTGGAAGCAGGAAGCATGTTTCCGCTGATGGGTGAGTCCCGAACCAGAGGACACAATTTAAAAATGAGGGGTAGGCCATTTAGAACAGAGTTGAGGAGAAACCTCTTCACGCAGAGAGTGGTGGGTGTGTGGATTGTTCTGCCCCAAAAGGCTGTAGAGGCCAAGTCTCTGGATACTTTCAAGAAAGATTTGGCTAGAGCTCTTAAGGATAGTGGAATCAAAGGTTATGGGGATAAGGCAGGAAGAGAATACTGATTAAGGATGATCAGCCCTGATCATAATGAATGGTGTTGCTGGCTTGAAGGGCAGAATGGCCTACTTCTGCACCTATTGTCTATTGTCTATTGTACAGGGACTGGTTGTCCATGAAGAAGATGAGACATTGGGAACCAGGGAAACAAAAGTCTTGGAGGAGTTGGAGGGTGTGAGAGGTGTCCTGAACGTATATGGGGAGTTCCTGGACCGGGGAGATAGGGTAGTATCAATGAATTTGGTGGGGCAGGGACAGGCCGAGTCGATGGATCGGCCGGGGTAGTCGGGCTTGTGGACCTTGGGTAGAAAGTAGAACTGGTTGGTGCAAGATTTCCGAACTATGAGGTTGGAAGCTATGGTGGGAAATCTCCTGAGGTGATGAGGTTGTGTACGGTTTGGGAGATGATGATGGGAGGTGAGGTCGTGGTTGAGGGGGCAGTAGGAGGAGGTGTCTTCGAGTTGGCGCCTGGCTTCAGCAGTGTAGAGGTCAGTGCACCAAACTACTACTGCACCCCCTCCCCTTGTCTACTGGCTTCATGGTGAGGTTGGGGTTGGAGCAGAGGGAATGGAGGGCTGTGCATTGCGAGGGTAAGAGGTTAGAGTGGGTGAGGTTGAGGCAGTCAATGTCCTGGTGGCAGTTGGAAGTAAAGAGATCGAGGGTGGGTAACTGACTGGCACAGGGTGTTCAGGTGGATGAGGCAGGAGAAGGGGTCCTCAGAAGGTGGGCGGGAGTCTTGGTGGAAAAAGTAAGCACAGGGACGGAGGCAGTGGAAGAAGTGTTCGGTTTCACAACATGTGTTGAATTCATTGATCCAGGAGTGGAGGGAAATGAAGATATGGCCTTTGCTGAGGACTAATAGTTCGTCCTCAGTGAGGGGGAGGTCTGGAGGGAAATGGTGAAATCTTGGCAGGGCCGGGAGCTAGGATCTGGTGTAGGGCTGGAGCTGGGAGTGGGGGGGTGGTAGTAGAGGAAGCAGGGGTAATATCATTTACAGAAATGACATACATCCAGGCCATCAGGGGGCGCAGAGGTGGTGACTGTGGGATCTGTGGGGTGCATATCTTGGCAATTCTGTCAGCGGTGTTCAGGTGAGTATTGTCAGTGGGGGCAAAAGTGGTTGCGATGACAGCAACTAAAGGGCGGAAGTGGCGGAACGTGTGGCATAGGTGATGTCGGTGGGGGCAGAAGTGGCTGCGGCAGCTGCAACAAAGGGGGCAGAAGTGATGTTCCCTTTAAGCCTCACGTTGGTTTCGGCGGCAGTGGATCTCATAGCAGTTGTGGCAGTGGTTGTCTGGCCAGGGATCGCGGAGGCAGCATGGTCAGCCATGGCTGCGGGCTGTCAAGCGGTGGGGACGGAAATGACATCATCGTTCGCCGTGGTGGTGGTGGCTGGAGAAGCTGCATGGTTGATGGCAGCCAAGCAATTCTGGAGGCCGCGGGAAGCTTCTGGAATGGTCGAGGATTCCTGACTGTTGAGATGGGTACATGAAAGTTTGTTGTACTTACAGATTTTGATGTCCAATATGGTGTAGAATAAGCATTTGTTAAGTGTTTTAAGAATTCTTCTGGTGATGTAAAACAGCAGCGGTTCCTTTGCAGTTCTGAGAAAGTGTGGCCCTCGGCTGAGGCAGGGCTGACTGTAGAGAGATAAGGTGGCAGCCTTTGGCTGTGAGTGTGGATAAGGTTGGCGGCGCATGGCTGCGAGTGTGGGCTTTTCCATGTGCATTGTTAAGACTTACTTACTGATAGATTCCAGCATTTTCCTGATGCCTGAATTTAGGATAATTGGTTTGCTGTTCCCTCTTTTCTCTTTCCCTTCCGTATTGGACCATTCCAGAATCTAGGAAAGTTTGAAAACTTATAACGGTACCTCTGTTATCTCTTGGATATAGGCCATCAAGTCCTGGTGATTTATCACATCTTAGACCCTTGAGTTTGTACAATAATTTTCTTAGGTGATTTTAATTATCCTTTCTAACTCTTATTAATACATCAGATACTTCCTGTTAGTGTTATTTTTTCTGTGAAGGAAGACACAAAATGTTTGATCAATATTTATGCCATCGCCTCATTTGTCATGATAATTTATTCTGCCTCTGCTTTTACTTCAGCTGTTCTCTTCCTTTTTATATATTATTAAAAGTTCTTACAATATCTTTATATATTTCTGACTGGTTTAATCTCATTCTGTTTTATATATAAAATAATTCGCTCAAGTGGCTGGTCAACTGGTTTACAATACAAAGTGATACAAAGCATTGGTTGAACTTCCATGGCAGCTGAGGTCACTATGAAGGTCTTGCCTTCTTGATCTCACCCCTTACCTAAAGCATAGTAATCCTATGGTTAAATCCACCACCAGTCATGTCTCTCCACCAAGAGAACACTCCAATAGTCCTCTGGGATAATGTTGACAACTACTGCTACTTTATTTGTCCCAAAAAAAAGGGAAATGAATTTGAGCAGTGCCAAGTCTTAATGGAAACAGCCCTTCCAATCACAAGACCTTTCACTGACCTTCACTTTTTGCCTCTGAGTCAATTTTGAATCCAACTTGCTGCTTTACCTTGGATCTGATCAGTTTTTACTTTTCAGATGTGGGGTCTTGCTAAAATCATTGCTAAAATCTAGATAGAATACATCAAATAAACCCTCATCAACTCTTCTCATTGAGTCTTTTAAGGGGGTAATCATGTTAGTGAGGCTTAGCCTTCCCTGAATAAATTCATATTTACAGTCTTTGACATACCAATGCCTTTGAAAATGAAGTTTTAGTTTGTCCCTCAGATTTTTTTCCAACAATTTTTCCAACCCAGCAACTAGGTTAAATCGACTGGTTTCAGTTGATCCCTCTCTCTCTCTCTCCTGAATATGTAAGGAACTATGCTTTACTTACTACAATAATTTTTTTAATATTCATTCATGAGATGTTGGTTTTGCTGGTTGCACCAACATTTATTGCTCATGTCTAATTGTCCTTGAGAAGATGGTCGTGTACCACCGTTCAGAAATTTCTGGTTCTTCTCTCAATCTTTAAATACCATTCACACATTGCTCTCACGTAAAGTATTGTCTAATTTTGTGTTAGTAATTTCACTTTGATATCAGGGTCTCATACAAATCTGGAATGTATACATTCCAGAGCTGAAATCACACAGAATTAATTAGCAGTTGAATATTTAAATGTTTACAACCTACCAGCAATCAAACCTTTTGCAACTTACTTTTAAATTATATTTTCTACCATGCAGAGTAATTTGCCAAGATCTCTTGGCAAGTTGGTGGACAGGACATTCACTGCAGAGTTCACTGTCCAATATCAATGTAATTTGGTAGCAACAGTTTAAGCTATTTATTTAAGTCAGTGACCAAAATAAGAGGGTTCAATGCTGGTTAAATCCATCCAAGTTTGTTACCATCTTGCTAATATTTCATCCTTAAGTTTCTTTGTATGGAGAAACATCTGTATATTTGTATATAAAATCATATAATATATATATATATATACATAAACAATTATAAAAAGCAGAAAAATGTAAAAGCCCAAGTACAGACTGTTAGGGTATGGATTGAATCTTTAGATGAGGAGAGTACCCAAGAGATATGGAGGCACCAACTGAACTTGTAGGTAACATTCCAACAAGGAATAGGAGCTGGAGTGAGCCATTCTGCCTCTCAAGGTTAATCCTTCATTCTTAATCATGGCTGGTCATCAATATCAATGTAATTTTCCTATGCTATTTCTATATCTCTTCATATCATTAGCATCTACAAATTAATACTTCAATCAATGTGGAGACAATAAAGTCAGTTTTACACAATCTGGAACACATGACAAGATGTATATATTCTGCACATATGGGAGCAGATTTTCAACAGGGATAAACAATCTTCCTCCTTATTTAATCTAAAGCATACATTATTGAAGCAGAAGCTGAAGTGTTGCAAGGTTACAAGGTGATCCATGTTGGGACCAAAATATTGAGGGTAATTTAATATTTTAAGATGACAGGAAGCTTGGAAAAAGTGGTGAAGTATCTCTGTTAATGAAGGTTGTCATTAGTGCTTCAGTGAGCGATTACTTTATTTTGAAAGAGCAAGATGTAGAATCAATTTCAGTAGACATCAGAAATAGGAAAACTAAGAGGTCGTTTGTGATTATAGCTTATAGGCCCTGAACAATAGTTACAATGTCAGGCAAAGTACACAGGAAGAAAATTACTGCAATAATCATAATTGATTTTAATCCACATGTAGGGACCTTGATCAGATGAGCCAATGGGCTTAGCAGTGGCAGAGGGAGTTTAATTTAGATAAATGTGAGATGCTGCATTTCGGAAAGGCAAATCAGGGCAGGATTTATATACTTAACGGTAAGATCCTGGGGAATGTTGCTGAACAAAGAGATCTTGGAGTGCAGGTTCATAGCTCCTTGCAAGTGGAGTCACAGATAGACAGGAAAGTGGAGAAGGCGTTTGGTAAGCTTGCATTTATTAGTCAGTGCATTGAGTATAGGAGTTGGGAGGTCATGTTGCTGCTGTACAGGACATTGGTTAGGTCATTTTTGGAATACTGTATGCAATTCTAGGGATTCATGCTGTAGGGAAGATGTCACTAAACTTGAAAGGGTTCAGAAAAGATTTACAAAGATGTTGTCAGGACTGGAGGGGTTGAAATATAGGGAGAGGCTGAATTGACCAGGGTTATTTTCCCTGGAGCATCAGATGTTGATGACTGACCTTATAGAAGTTTATAAAATCATGAGGGTCATGGATAAGGTGAATAGCCAAGGTCTTTTCCCCAGGCTGGGGGAGTCCAAAACTAGAAGACATGGGTTTAAGGTGAGCAGAGAATAATTTAAAAGGCACCTATGGGGCAACTTTTTCATGCAGAGGATAATGTATATATGGAATGAGCTGCCAGAGGAAGTGGTAGAGGCTGGTACAATTACAACCTTTAAAAGGCATTTCGATGGATATATGAATAGGAAGCGTTTAAAGGGATATTGTCCAAATGCTGGCAAATGGGATTAGATTTATTTCGGGTCTCTGGTCGGCTTTGACAAGTTGGACCAAAGGTCCATGCTATATGTCTCTATGACTTCATGAGTCTAAATTTGGCAAACCACGTTGGTCAAGGTAGACTTGAAATTGTTTCACAGAGTGTATCTAGAACAATTTCTTAGAGCATTAAGGTCTACATGTAACCAGGGTAGACCTGGTAATGAACAATGAGTGAGAGTCAATCAATAACCACGTCTGGAGGCAACAGCATTCATAACATGGTGGAATATCACATTCAGTACGACAGGGAGAAGTCTGCTTGTAGGACTACTGATTTAAGATACACCCGGCATGGTGGCTCAGTGGTTAGCAATGCTGCCTTACAGCGCCAGGGACCTGGGTTTGATATCAGCGTCGGGCGACTGTCTGTACAGAGTTTGCGTGTTTTCCCCGTGTCTGCCTGGGTTTCCTCCGGGTGCTCCAGTTTCCTCCCACACTCCAAAGGTGTGCCGGTCAGGTGAATTGGCTAAATTGCCCATAGTGTTCAGGGTTGTGTAGGTTAGTTGCATTAGTTAGGGGTAAATGTAGAGTAATAGGGTAGGGGAATAGGTCTGAGTGGGTTACTCTTCGGAGGGTCGGTGTGGACTTGTTGGGCCAAAGGGTCTGTTTCCACACTGTAGGGATTCTATGAAACTATGCTGAAAGGTAGAACAGGGAAGCAATGGCAGAGTTTTAAGGAGATGTTTAACTCCTATCAAAGATTTATTACAGATAGAAATAAAAGGCTCTGTAAGACTCGTAGCAAAGTGAAGAAGTTAAAGATTGTATCAAATTGAACAGAACACTCTACAATTCTGCAAAGGTTAGTTGTGGGTCAGAAAATTGGGCACATTTTAAGGACCAGAAAAGAATGACTCAACAAAAAAATCTTGATGAAAGAAAGCTGGCTAGAGATATAAAAATAGACAGTGAGAGTTTCTACAAGCATTTAAATAAGAAAATAGCAACTGAAACAAGCATTGGTCTTCTAGAAAATGAGTCTGGAGTATTGGCAATGGAAAACCAAGAAATGGCAGAGACACTGAACAGGTACCTTGTGACTGCCTTTCCTTTGGAAGACTTAGAAAACTTCCCAAAGCCACTTGAAAATCAAGAATTGAAAGGGAAAGTGAAATTTAAGACAAGCACCATCACCAATAAAAAGGTGCTCAGAAACCAACTAGTCTTCAAGTTTAAAAGCCTCCGGGATGAGGTAGATCAGCTGGCATGCATCCTAAACTCTTAAAAGAGGTGGTTGCACAGAAAGTAGAATCAGTGATTATAATTTTCCAAAGCATCTGAGCAAGAAAGGAGGGAGACAAAATGGAGGAAAGTAAAGGCCAACCAACTTAACATCTGTTGTATCAAAATCCTTATTAAGGAAGTTATCGTAGGATATTTTGAAAACCACAATGTGATCAGGCAAAGTTAATACTGTTTTGTGAAACAAAAATCATGTTTCACTAATTTATTAGTGTTTTTGAGGAATTAACAAGAAAGGTGAATAAAAGGGAACCTGTGTATGTGGTGCACTTGGATTTTTCAAAACGCTTTTGATGAGTTACCACACCAAAGATTACAATACAGCATAAGAGGTCATGATTTAAGCAGTATCATACTAGCTTGGATGAATGGTTAGTTAGCTAACAAGAAGCAGAGAACAAGGACAAATGCACCTTTTGCAGATTGCCAAGCTGTAGATAATTGGCCACACAGGGTCTGGAGCCTGAAATTTATTAATCTTCTTCTGTGCCTTGAATGTAGGGTTAAAATGTATGATAGTCGGAACAACAAAATGTTAGTGTGCATGTCCAGCAAGTGGTTAGGACAGAAAAGGTTGAAACATAAAAACAGAGGAGTTTACTGCGGATGCTTGAAGCAGTTCAGAGAAGGTTCACTTGACCCATTTGCAATGGTGGACTTATCTTATGAACAGATGTTCAACAGGCTGGGCCTTTACCCATTGGAGATTAGAAGAATGAGAAGTGATCTTATTGAAACATATAAAATCCTGAAGGGATGCTAAGAGGATGTTGCTTCTTGCAGGATTAGAACAAGGGGTCATAGTTTAAGAATAAGAGGTCTCCCTTTTGAGATAGAGGCAAGGAGATTTTTTTTAAAATTCCATTAGCCTATGGAATTCTTTTTCCCCAAAAAATAGTAGTCAGAGTCATTGAAGTTATTCAAAGCTGAGTTACATAGATTTTTGATAGATGAGGGAATTAAAGGTTATGGTGGGGTGGTGGTGGTGGGGAGGCAGGGGGGTGGTGGGAAGGTGGAAGGGGATGCAGTTGAGAAAGCAAACTGATCAGCCATAATCTTATTCAATGGTAGAACAGGCTCAGTTGACAGAATCATCTAGTTCTTCTCCTAAGGTCTATGTTCCTAAGTCCTATGTTCCTGTCAGGAATTGTGAAGTGGAGGTGTTAGTGTTGGACTGGGTTGGACAAGGTCAAAAATCACATGACACCAAATTATTGTCCAACAGGTTTATTTGAAAACAACATTTGACACTTTGATACTTTCCTTATAAGTTCTATATCTAAAGTCTTTCTCACTAACACCTGATGAAGGAGCTACACTCTGAAAGCTAGTGTTTCAAATAAACTCATTGGACGATAACATGGTATCATGTGATTTTTGACCTTACCAGGAATTAGGCAGTGCATGAGATTTCACCCGATGGCTATTGAACTTCCTAATAAAACGCTGCCACATTGCTCCTGGAAGAAATTATTTAGCTAAGAGGTGACTCATCACACTTACTGGACAACAATGATTGGTCAAAGAAATCTGCAAACAAGATGTGTCCAATCCTCCAACTTGGAAGAAAAAAAACTTCAAGAAAATAAATAGCTAACCAAAAAAGCTAAATGTCTGACTTGTAAAGTAGGGAGAGACAGGCTGAAAACATTTGAACTTTCAGCTGATAATTAATTCTGTGTTGTACCACCTCTGGGACACTGACAGCCAGGTCTCAGATATATTGAAATTACAGAAGACAAATTACAGCCATGAAATTCAGTTGCACGTATGCTATGTGTCATTTTTTTTTAACTTTCAAATCTGGTGGTACACCAACTTGTGAAAAATGAGATACAGATTATTAAATTTCTGCTTGTTTAACTTTTACAAAAACAGTAGCATTAAGTTAATGACAATGTTGTGTATATTTTTTGTCACAGTAATATTAGTCCAATTATAGTTCAGAATTTTGCCTATTTTTGGAGGTAATTGGTGTCTGTTAGGTGTCTGTAAAAGAAGAAAGACTGGCATTTATATAGTGTCTTTCACAATCTCAAAATATTCTAAACTATGTCACGGCCAATGTAATCACTGATGCAATATAGAAAATGCTTCAATTTGCACATAATAACGTCACACAAACAGAAATGAAATAAAAACTAGATAATCTTTTATTTCAGTGGTGTTCATACAGGGATAAATATTGGCCAGAGTATTAGAGAAAACTGCCATGTTCTTCTTCCTCTAAGAGGGAACCTTAGTGCAACATCTCATCCAAAAGATGTCACCTCCAGCAGTGCAGTACTCAGTACAGTGTCATCATAGATTTTGTGATCTTGCAACCACCTCTTCTGGCTCAGAAGCAAGTAGTCCTACTGAGCCAAGAACACTGCAAAGTATGGACAATACTTCATCTTGAGATACAAATGTAAGAAGCTAAGCTTTTGAAGAACTTTTTCAGAATACCTTGCATACTCTCAATACATCTAGAATAGATACTATTGAAAAAGCAGTTGATTTCATCATCATCTATTTTCTGTTTGAAACAACTACCTGAACATGTTCTGAAACACCTTTGTTCTTAGCTAATTTATCATGAGTTACTTCTTCGATAAGTTTGCTGATGACTGACAGTGATAGGATAATTAATCAGATCAAAATGTTCCTGCCTTTGTTTCCAGGAAACACCCGATCAACTTTTCACATTGTTGAATAGATGCCAGAGTTGCAGCTGTAGTGAACAGGTTAGTCATGTGCACAGCCAGTTCTGGACCTCTAGTCTTTAGCATTATACCTGCAACATTGCCAGGGCCACTGTATTTGTATGGTGAGATGGAAATGTGTTGCTGGAAAAGCGCAGCAGGTCAGGCAGCATCTAGGGAACAGGAGAATCGACGTTTCGGGCATTAGCCCTTCTTCAGGAATTTGTATGGTGAGTCCAGTTCAATTTCTGGTCAATGGAAACCCCAGGATCTTGATAGTGGGGGATTCAGGGATGGTAACACCATTGAATGTCAAGGGATGGTGATTAGATCATCTCATACTGGAAATGGTCATTGCGTGGCATTTGTGTGGTGCGAATCTTACTTGCCACTTGTCAGTCCAAGTGTGGATATTGTCCAGGTCTTGTTACATTTAAACATGGACTGCTTCAGTATTTTGGAGTCACGAATGGTACTGAATATCACTTCTGACCATATGATGGAGGGAAGGTCATTGGTGAAGTAGACAAAGATGGGTGGACCTAAGGTAACACCTTCAGGAACTCCTGCAGAGATGTCGTGGAACTAAGACGACAGACCTCCAACAACCACAATCATCTTCCTATGACTCCGACCAGTGGAGAGTTTACCCCCGTAACCCACTGCTTCCAGTTTTGATAGGGCTCCTTGATGCCATACTCAGTTGAATACCACCTTGACGTCAAGGGCTGTCACTCTCACCTCACCTCTGAAATTCAGTTTTTATACTCATATTTGAACCAAGGTTGTAATGAGGTCAGAAGCTGAGTGGCTCTGGCAGAACCCAAACTAGACATCAGTGAGCAGCTTTTTGCTGAACAGGTGCTGCTTGATGACATTTTCCATCACTTTGCTGATGCTCAAGCGCAAAGTGATCACAATTTTAATTGAAAACACATTGTACCAGGTTTTGAAATCATGTTTCTTAAGCATTTGTCCAGATTTCTGGATTACAAATTAATACCAGTAATATTATCAAGATGCTTTCATTCTCATGATCGTCATTAACAGTTGTATTTAAAAATTCAAGTGTCGGCTAACTAAATAGTTAGTTAAAATGTTAACAGCACTGAAAAACCCCACTCCCTCAGATTCACTCCCTGTGTAAGGTCTGCAGCCACAATTCAAAATTTACAGAGTTCCTTTAAACTAGTGATAAAATAACTGATGAAAAAAAAGTCATGAATGGCTAAATCATAGCAACAGCCAAGACAACTTGAAAGCAAAATGAATCCCATGAGGAGTGATACTTAGTATACAATTACTTCATTAATTTCAAAAGATTTATTTACACTCAAAAATAATTATTATTCAATAATTTGCATTATACAATACAAATAACAGATCAAAGTAGACATTTGTGCTTAACAAATTAAGTTTTCAGATAACATAAACGAAACAACCAAATTAATAGCTTCAGCCATGTTCACAAGAATATAAACAGTGATCGTTGCAATGTTGCAAAAACAACACACTGAAGAACCCACAGATTCACTCCCTGTGTAAAATCCACAGCTACAGTTCAAAATTTGCAGAGTTCCACTAAATGGTTGTCTTGAAAAGTGGTAAAATAACAAAGAAAAAGATACATTCTATGAATGACTACACCCAAGCAACAATAATGGGAGTGGATCCATAACGAAATAGCTGTTGGTACACTAGAGTTCAGGGTTCGTTTTTAACCAAGTTCGGCTAAAGAAATTTGGGAGCAAATTTATCTTTCACCAATGGTATAGCGTTAATGATATCTGATTGGTTATCCTTTATATGGTCAATCTCATTTTACCTTTCTAGCAAGTCCAAAGAAAAGGAAAATTGTGCAGGTTGTAGGCTGACAAAAAGTTGCTGGTTGGCTTGTTTGCTGCAAAAGAAGTAATTTGCAAGTATTTTAAAAATAATTGACTCATCCTGAAGGATTAACTGTCTTTCTCTAGGGAACATGTGGCATCATTCCTCAAATGACTTTGAAGTGTAAGTCACAAGGAATCCCAGTAACTTCCCCAGATATAAAACATTGATGCCAGACGGTCGGGCTGGAAGGCTACCTCTCCATATCTTGGCTATATGTAGGTACCTCGGTGAAACACTTCCCACTCCAAATCTTGTTCCACTCTGAGCCAATACCTTGGTTTCTGCCCTCTCTGGTCTTTAGGAATTTCAGATCAATTAGAGGCTCAGACATCTGGGGCCAGAAATGACATCACATCACCATCTCCTGATCAATGTGAGTGAGTACTCAATCTCATCAGGGAGAAAGTGAGGACTGCTGATGCTGGAGATCAGGGCTGAAAATGTGTTGCTGGAAAAACGCAGCAGGTCAGGCAGCATCCAAGGAGCCGGAGAATCGACGTTTCGGGCATGAGCCCTTTGAAACGTCGATTCTCCTGCTCCTTGGATGCTGCCTGACCTGCTGCACTTTTCCAGCAACACATTTTCAACTCAATCTCATCACCCATGCTTCATATTTTTACAGTACCACAGACAAGAAAGGAAAATCAGACACATGGAGAGAATTTATGCTCCACTTGGAGGCAAGAATGAAACAAAAAAGGTCACTTTGGTGAATCAACACTACTCAATGATTCAGTAAGATCATGATTTACCTGATTGTTCTACATTTCCACCCATTCTTGCTAACATTTTACCCCCTGGCTTATCAGGGAAAATGGCCTTTGGATGCGACAGCTTTCTTGTAAGTGTCATGATCATTCCCATTCTATTTATCAGGACTTTCATTATTAAAACAAAAACACATAAGCACCTGAAATACAAAGCATAATGTATTCTACCCACTGCTCAGTGACCAAGATTAGATTAGATTAGATTACTTACAGTGTGGAAACAGGCCCTTCGGCCCAACAAGTCCACACCGACCCGCCGAAGTGCAACCCACCCATACCCCTACATTTACCCCTTACCTAACACTACGGGCAATTTAGCATGGCCAATTCACCTGACCTGCACATCTTTGGACTGTGGGAGGAAACCGGAGCACCCGGAGGAAACCCACGCAGACACGGGGAGAACATGCAAACTCCACACAGTCAGTCGCCTGAGGCGGGAATTGAACCCGGGTCTCTGGCGCTGTGAGGCAGCAGTGCTAACCACTGTGCCACTGTGCCGCCCACAAAGATGTTGAAATGAATCCTGTTTAATGGTGAAAAACAAACCTCAAAAGTTTAATTGATACATTTCAGAAATGATGTCTTATTCCTAGCACCTAGGAGAAAGTGAGGACTGCGAATGCTGGAGATCAGAGTCAAAAGTGTGGTGCTAGAAAAGCACAGCAGATCAGGCAGCATCCGAGGAGCAGGAGAATTCACGTTTCGGGCA
>NC_057718.1:22141139-22143482 GCF_004010195.1 Chiloscyllium plagiosum | reverse complement strand
TAAGTCAGAGAGGAGGATGGAGAGGATAGATGGGAAAGACGGTGCACAGGTCAAGAGGACAGTGCTGAGTTGGAAAGATAAGGTGGGGGAAGGGAAATGAGGAAACTGGTGAGATCCACATTAATCATGTGTGGTTGCAGGGTCCCAAAGTGGAAGATGAGGCATTCTTCGCCTAGACATCGGGTGGTTAGGGTTTGGCAATGGAGGAGGCCCAGGACCTGCATGCCCTTGGTGGGATTGGAGTGGGAGTTGAAGTGTTCAGCCACGGGGCGGTTGGGTTGGTTGGTAAAGTTGATAAAGAGATGTTCTCTGGAATGATCCACAAGTTGGCATTCTGTCTCCCCGATGTAGATGCATCCCGATGTTGGGTGGAATGAATACAGTAGGTGATATTAGTGGAGATACAGGTAAACGTCTGTCGGACATGAAAGGATCCTTTGGGATCTTGGACGGAGGTGAGAGGAAAGGTGTGGGCACAGTTTTGCACTTCCTGCGGTGGCAAGGGAAGATGCCGGGAGTGGGGTGAGGGCTGGTGGGGGGGGATGTGGATCTGATAAGGGAGTCACGGAGGGAATAGTGTCTCCAAACGCTGATAGGGTGGGGAGGGAAATATATCTCTGGTGGTGGGGTCTGTTTGTAGGTAGCGGAAGTGGCGGATGATAATGCAATGGATACGGAGGTTGATGGGGTGGAGGTAAGGACCAGGAGGTTCTATTCTTGTTGCAGTGGGAGGGGTGGGATTCAAGGGCAGAGGTGCGTGTGGTGTAGGAGATGTGCTGGAGGGCATCGTTGACCATGTGGGAGGGTGATATTCCTATCACCGTCTGTTACCTTAGCAGACTTGATTCCCAATGATTCTTACTTCTTTAATACTCCAAATTACCTGTATTAAATTCTATCTCAGATAGTTTTAAATGCTCTGAAATCTAACATCTATGAATGTCACAGACACTTAACAGATTATCTTTCTTGTCAGTTTAATTGAAGAGTTCTAAAAGAAAGCATGAATCTTAAAAACTAAACAACCAATGGGCATCTAACTTCCACAATTCTTGACTCCTGATTGTATCATTGGTATGAAGTGACAAGACCAAAGCCATACTTTCTCTTTCATAGGGACTTTATCCATGTCCACGTAGCCAATGCTTTCTTCCAGTCAACATATCTTCAAAGTCCAGGAACATAAAGGGTGATCATATCTCGGCAATTTTCACTTGGTTTCTGCCATTTTCCACAATAACTGCTCGGATAGTAGTTTTGTCATCATGTTTTGTTCCATAAGAACATAACAACTAGGAACGGGAGTAGGCCATCCGGCCCTTCGAGCCTGCTCCGCCATTCAATAAGATCATGGCTGATCTTTTCGTGGACTCAGCTCCATTTATCTGCATTTTCATCATATCCCTTAATCCCTTTATTATTCAAAAAACTTCTATCTTAGCTTTAAACACTTCCACTGAAATAGAGTCAACTACTTCTCTGGGCAAAGAATTCCATAGATTTACAACCCTCTGGGTGAAGAGGCTCCTTCTCAATTCAGTCCTAAATCTGCTCCCTCTAATCTTGAGGCCTCTTGCCCTTGTTTTACCTGCCAGTGGAAACATCCTCTCTACTTCTATCTTACTTCGTCCCTTCATAGTTTAATATGTTTCTGTAAGAAAGTTCTTCTGAATTCCAATGAATATAATCCCAGTCTACTCAGTCTCCCCTTATAAGTCAATCTCCTCAACTCTGGAATCAACCGAGTGAACCTCCTCTGCATCCTCTCCAATGCCAGTCCATCCTTACTCAAGTAAGGAGATCAAAACTGCACACAGTACTTCAGGTGTGGCCTCATCAGTACCCTGTACAGCTACAACATAATCTCCCTGCTTTTAAATTCAATCCCTTTAGCAATGAAGGACAAAATTCCATTTGCCTTCCTAATTACTTGTTGTACCTGCAGACCAACCCTCTTTGATTCAAGCACAACGACACCGAGGTCCTTCTGGATAGCTGCAACTTTTTTGCCAATAAATTAATAATCCTTTTTACTGTTATTCCTCCCAAAATGTATGACTTCACATTTATTAACATTGTCTTCCATCTGCCAGACCTTTGTATTCACTCACTCAAAGTATCTATGTTCCTCGGCAAAGTTTCACAGTCCTCTGCACACCTTGCTCTGCCACTCGTCTTAGCGTCATCTGAAAACTTTGACACACTACACGTGGTCCCCAACTCCAAATCGATATAAATTATGAATAATTGTGGTCCCAACACCGATCCCTGAGGCACACCACTACATCCCGCAGTCCTCACTTTCTACTAGTCACTGATTGTCAGCCAGAATAGCACTCATTG
>NC_057718.1:22082080-22140639 GCF_004010195.1 Chiloscyllium plagiosum | reverse complement strand
TAAAACTTTAAGCAATAAACCTCTGCTACCTTTTACAATCCAGAAAGCTAGTTAGAGAAGGATGAATTTGGAGCTAAGCTTAACACACTCTTCTAAATATTTATTTGTACAGTTAAAGTGAATATACAAGCACTTCCTGAGCTAACAACCATTGTTTAAATCAATGTCTGTAGGGTCAAGTGAATCCCAATTAATCCCAATCCCAATTTAAAATTAAAGCCACTTAATATTCAATTAACAAAAGATGAAAAAGAATTCTTAACTTGAGTGAAAATGGAAGTGACAAAAGTCTTCAACAGTTACAAATTAGCTGCATAAAGCACAATTATACAAGCACAGTAAGTCATGAAAATAAATGATCAGAACTTGGAGAAAGTCTCAAATATTTTCACTGTAGAGGTAAAGAATATCTGTCACAAACATACCAGTGACACAAAAAAATTGTCATTATTCTAAATGCTGCAAGGGAACACTGATTTATAAACACATCATGACATTTTAATAAAACAGCCAACAGAAAAAGATTTGACAGCAAAGAATGAATATTTGTAATTGAAATGAAATGTCAAACTCAAGATTTTTTGAGAGTGTAAATTCTATTATTTCTATCCAGTTTACAGGGACCCCACTCCAGCTATGTCTAAAAGGATAGCCCAGCTCAGTCTCAAACTTCTCAAAAATACACAAAACAATTATCACAAGATTATTAACATCAGAGCCCACGTCAATGCCTGAGGATTTATTTTTGGTACAATGTCCATCTTTGAAATGTAAAATAGGCACCTAAATTCCAAAGAATGATGGCTGGTGTGTGTTTGCAGATTCTGCATCAGAAGCATACCATCCCACCATCCTGGTAATGGCAGGTGAGGAAACGGTCCTTAATTGAGAAGGGATGGAGTATAACTCCAATTCTTCACTCCTGTTGTGCCCTCACTCCATGTTTCCCACTTCCCTCCCAATCAATTCTCCTCTTGCTCTGATCATAACCTTCTTCCTCACTATCAGCATCTACCAGAATCTGCCACTCCCAGGTCAATGACAAGACACTGTCGAAATGCCTGAAGGATGCTCGGCTTTCTGTCTATAGTACATTTCAATGAGGTCCAATTCCAAACTATGGGCTAAATACAAATCATGTCTGATTTTTTTGAAGGGATTGCCACTCCACTGCGAGGCCTAATGAGATTTCTGGCCACATCTAACCAAACTTGCCTCCTTAGCTACCGACACTGCCCCATGGCATTCCTCTTGCCCAATTCCAGTCCCATCTAACCACGTGCCATTCCCAGTGTAACTCACCACTATCAAGATATCCTGAAATTCAGCGGCATCACTTATGCCCACACCATCTTCAAAAGCCCCTGCACTTCAGTTCACAGCTGCCCGACACGGTTTCTGAGAATTGTCCAAGCATGACAGAGAGGGTAAAACTGGCAACCTGCTTTGTGGCAGGGATCTAGAGATCCTGTTGGATGAGGTGATGCAAACACAGGATTTCCTTCTCCTCCAAAGGCAACAGTGGAGGTCATAACAACAGGCCATGCCAGTATGGTGCTCAGTTGCCACGCTGGTTAAAGCAATCTCAGCCATTTGGCACTATAGGAAGAAGATCAATGTCCTTCTCTGCCCTGCCAGTATAAGTGCCGCTACCTCCTTCTGGTACCTCACACCCATTTTATTTCGGCTATTGTAACGACCCCCTATCATGGTTCATGCATAACCACCCTCACTATTACATGTAACATCTTCCCAACTCATTGTTACATCCACCACCACCACCCCTGTGCCCCCAATTAACACCTGACACCACTCACCCTACATGGCCTCCACATGTCTATTCGCTTGTTCAAAACACCTCCCCATCTGCACCAAAATTAACAGCTGTGCCACCTGCTTTCTTCTCCCTTAATACCTGCCTTTGTCTCATTCCAGAAGGTAAACAGCCCCCAATAGAGGGCTATAGAAATAGTCAAGATGAATGGTAGATTGTCCGACATTTGGCTCCTCACCCATTCTGCGGAGAGCATCCAAATCCTAAGCAACTGGATTAGTTGATTTACTATTCAAGCTTTTGGATTCCTATTGGAGGGAGCCCCTGAGTTACCATGTCAGGACCCTCTGAAAAAGTTGTTCCCCCTGACTTGACCAAGATCTGCTAACAACATGACAAAGGTCCTTTTCACTCTGCTCAAGTGAGGCAAAACAGAAGTAATAAAAGCCAGGTATCTCAGGCTAAAAGGTCAAAGGGCAGGGTAATGCAGGGATGCTGTCAGCATCAAGGTGGGCTGAGACTAGCAAGAACTATAACAGTGAGCTAAGAGCCCAGAGATGAAGCTTGGTCTGATCCATGAGCCGAGTATGTATCCCTGAGTGCACAGTATCCTTGCTGCAGTATTACAATGTTAGTTGCCAATGCAACCCAAGATGCATCACTGAAATGCAAAGTTGTCCTGGATAGGAGATGTTCAAAGAGGATCATCAGAGACTGATGTTGGATGCTAATGCCCATGGAGGGGTACATGTAAATAGTGTCCACAGAGTGAGCCCTGAGATGTTGATGTCTCATGTCCAACATGAAGATTCATCAGAGCAAGCGACGAGCTCAGTTCGCCAGGTACTCGTTCTGACTTTCATGTTGAGTTTTTTCAGCATCTGACTTGTTTAACCAGCTTAGTAAAATGGAAAGGTGAATATTGATGTGAGTTAGACTGTCAGCAACACCTTTTACAAGCATTAATCCCCCTTAAATGCCAAATTGCCACTGCCTATTAAGCAACTCATTATGCCACTTGTCAAAAACATAAAGGATGGAACAAGATGCTCCTGATGTTGAGATCAGCCTTGCTGGATTTCTTTTCTGATTCTGTCAAAAATCTCACAGTAGCCCACATTACTCAGACCTCTATAAGACTCCATCCATAACTTGTGTCTCTGAGTTGCCCATTCTGGAAGAGGGACAGAATATGATGCTGTGTTTATGCTGGCCTGGCAATGCAAAGCAATTGCCTGGAAGTGTAAACAGTTACGTTAAAATATTGCTGTCAGGATGTTTCAAACTTCAGATCGCTGTTAGTTAACCTGCGGTGGTCAGAATCCTTTAAAGCTACTGTGCAGAAAGGAGGATTAGAAATGTAAAAATTGACATAAGAAGCTAGAGAAGTAATTTTGCAATAATGAGATGATCAGCCATACCAACAAAATAGGATTTTTCAGTGATTTAATTATAGATACATTAATTTATGTTCACTTGGGGTGGAAGCCTGCAGAAACAGATGACCCATGATTATTTTTCATTATGATCTCATGATGTACTTCGATGTGACAGAAGTACATGTCCTCACATCTGTAAGTTAAAATAAAGAGATTTAGTCAACACAATTGTCTTAGGACGCTGTACTTCCTGTTATGGATTAGGTCAGACACTCAGAACATTCTTAAGCAGGCAGCATAGACCATAACTTTGCAATTTGTTTTAGAAAGTATGCAGTGAAAATTACTCAGAGTGAGGTAACTAGGTTGACTCAAGATTAGAATGGTGCTGGAAAAGCACAGCAGGTCAGGCATTATCCAAGGAGCAGGAAAATTGACGTTTTGGACAAAAGCCCTTCATCAGGAAAAGCCATTCTAACGTTGACTCAAATCTCCAGCATCTGCAGTACCCATTTCTGCTTAGCTAGGTTGACTACTTGATTTTAAAACAGACAAAACTTTATTTACAAAATTACACAATGAAACAAAGAACAAAATAAAGAACCCCTACAGAACTCAGTCTATCCAAAGTAGACTTAATTATGCTGTTCCGAATATACACAACAGTCCCAATAAGCAAACCCAGTATAACTGGAACGGATGCTTACAGGTTGATGTTAGAAGAGCAGAAAGAGAGAGAGTTTGTTTCCACACAGCTCACTATTGAACTCACAACTAGGTCTGGACTGAACTAAACTGCTCAGCTCGAGAAAAAAAGGGTCTAGATTAGAGTGGTGCTGGAAAAGCACAGCAGGTCAGGCAGCATCTGAAGAGCAGGAAAATCGACTGTTTTGGGCAAAAGCCCTTAATCAGGAATGGAGGCAGGGAGCCTCCAGGGTGGAGAGATAAATGGGAGGTGTGGTAGGGCTGGGGAGAGAGACTCACTGAGATTCTTGTGGAGAGAGGAGGAGAGCTTCTTCAAGGTAGGCATCCTCGCAAGAGGACTCGCAGTAAGGTCAGCAAGACAGCTGACCACTCCCCTTTCATTACACAGGTCATTTCTAAAACATGACCACTTTGGCCTGAAGTCTCATCTGTTTACATATAAACAAAAGCCCTTTCAAAATCCTTTTCATTTCTTAACCAAACCAATCTGATCAAAGCCCGGCCTGGTTTATGAACGCTCTGAAAAAAATCAAGGACAAAGTATTCTTAAGAAAGGAATGGCTTTTAGAAAAAAATGGACCAGCTTTGTGACATTCCATAATGGAAAGAAATAATTTTTAAAATGTCAATAAAGGGAAAAAATTCAATTAATATTGGAATTTTGTGTGCAATTCTGATCTCCCTCCTATAGGAAGGATGTTGTGAAACGTTAACGGGTTCAGAAAAGATTTACAAGGATGATGCCAGGATTGGACTGTTTGAACTACAGGGAGAGGCTGAATAGACTGGGCTGCTTTACCTGGAGCTTTGGAGGCTGAGAGGTGACCTTACAATGGTTTATAAAATAAGAGGGACATGGATAGGGTAAATAGACAAGGTCTTTTCCATGGGTTGGGGGAGTCCAGAACTAGAGGACATAAGATTAAGGTGAGAGGGGAAAGATTTAAAAGGGATCTACGCAGCAACTTTTTCATGCAGAGAGTGGTGTGTGTATGGAATGAGCTGCCAGAGGGAGTGGTGGAGGCTGGTACAATTGCAACATTTAAAAGGCATCTGGATGGGTATATGAACTGGAAGGGTTTCGAGGGATATGGGCCAAGTGCTAGCAAATGGGTCTAGATTAATTTCGGATATCTGGTCAGCATAGGCAAGTTGGACCAAAGGGTCTGTTTCCATGCTGTACATCTTTATGATTCTATGACTCTAATATTTCTATTATTGTTCTCACTTTCTACATATCATGTGAAGTACAATCAATGTTGTTGTTATGTACAAATATGGATTGTATTAGATTAATGCACTCTCAGATAAAGAAGAGTGTGCTTCTCTCTCCTTATTTGGCAAACTGCACCAGCAGGAAGGAATTCCAATTTTTATGTTTGTCACAACACATTCTTGAAAGTGCTTGGAGTGTGTCAAGAAAAGATCACCTAATTTTAACCTTGTTTCACAGCTGTCACAACAAAACCAGAAAAGACAGGTGTGATAATGTATGTGTAGTAACATGTCACAATCCACCTGA
This sequence comes from Chiloscyllium plagiosum, assembly GCF_004010195.1. NCBI lineage: Eukaryota > Metazoa > Chordata > Chondrichthyes > Orectolobiformes > Hemiscylliidae > Chiloscyllium > Chiloscyllium plagiosum. The sequence continues at coordinate 22,135,259 of NC_057718.1, read as the reverse complement.
CTTAACAGTTGTCTGCGCCAATATGGTTTAACAATCACCATTACAAACCTGGTTTCACAGCAGTCCAAATCACTATGCCTCAAAATACACTGATAGCAGAACACTCCTGCTCTTCAGCAGTGTGGTGCAATGCTATTCTCCAACGACTCATATAAACTGATACTTCACACTTTGAACATATTTGTTAAAGTTTCATCAATAACCTTCAAATGCCTCTCCCCAACATTCTCGCATTTGTTGTCCAATGTACCTATCCTCCCGGGAAACACCGAGTTAGAAAGTGATTAGAGGCTTCATTCACTTGTGGGATGTGGGCATTGCTGACTGGCCAGCATTTATTGCCCGTCCCTACTTATCATTGAGAAGGTTGTGGTGAGTTGCCTTCTTGGACCACTGCAGTCTTGACCCACAATGCAATTAAGAAGGGAATTCTACGATTTTGAAGGATCAGTGATATATTTCCAAGTCAGGATGGCGAGTGGCTTGGAGGGGAACTTGCAGATGGTGTATTAGCTGCCTTTGTCCTTCTAGGTAGAAGTGATTGTGGGTTTGAAAGGTCTATTGCACAATTCTTTAATCGTCAGTTCAACCTTCTTCCTCATGTCAAATATTTTGATAGCTAATAAACAAAAGGAAAGGATGAAAAGAAAAGTTAAAAGTAACACTTGTTCAATGCCCCTAAGATTTTTATCTTGGGTGCTTTGCAGAAATTTTCCGAAGATTAGATTTTAATTTCCAAATGAACTTGAAGAACTGACAACCACTCACAATAGACTAAATAAACAGATCCTTCAAACTAAAGGCTGAATTTATAACAAGCCTCAGACACAAATATTTACCACAGACCAAGCTAATTTACATTGAAAATAGAACTGTACAGCACAGTACAGGCCCTTTGGCCTACTCTAAGATCAAACTAACCTACATACCCTACACAGAGGAACCTCAAATCTCCGAACAAGATAGGCAGGCAATATTTCATTTGGATAATTGACTATTCGGATATCTGATTCAATGCCTCTCCTATGGGACTTGGAGTTTTCTGAAGTATCCTTTTCCCTCGCTCTGCCTGCCTTGCTCCCTCTCTCTGTCTCAGGGTTTGTTTCTGAGCAGACGCACACTTATGTGTAAGGGGCATGCAGCATTGCTGAAGCCTCTCCCCACCGCTGCTTCACTTCAATGGGATTGATAAAGTGAGCACTTGCTATGTCCGCTCCCCGTTCGGGAGACAAGGCAGCACCACATTGCATACCCACACCATTCCCACCATCCCTAACCTGCTGTGTGCTTTCAACTCTCCACGTTCCCAGCCAGCGGATGGAGTGAAGTGGCCAGATGTCTCTTATCTCTTCTCCCCAAAGGGACTCCAGAACAAAATGAAGTCACAGAATGGACACAGAAGCCAGACTGGACACCAAAAGTAAGACTACTGCTGCCTTTGGGAGGTGAGTCTCAAATTAGCACACACACACACAACTTTTTGACAAGTTCCCAATCTGCCCTGTTCAGGACAACATTGGAGAGATTATCTAGGGAAGGGAAGAGGGGTTTAGGGTACATCCCTGTGTAGAACTCCAGGGGAAGTGTTGGCGGGGGGGGGGGGTGTAGAGAGAGAGAGAGAGACAGAGAGGGTGGGCCTGGGCTCCCATTGATGTCCAGGACTGTTCTCGTAGCATTTTAGTAAGCCAAATTCACAGACGCGATCTGTGTTGATAGCACCACTTTGATATAATGTTTTTATCAGGCCTTTGAGATCTTCTTCAGATAATCTGGACATCGGATAATTGATTTTCAGGTAATTAAGGTTGCTCTGTATTTCACTATCATCCATGCGCCTCTTCAAGAGTCGCTTAAACGTCCCTACTGTATCTGACTCTACTGCCACCACTGGCAGTGCATTCCATGCACCCACCACTCTCTGTGTAAAGAACCTATCTCTGACATCTCTCCTAAACCTTCCCCCAATCACCTAAAATTATGCCCCCTCATGATAGCCATTTCTACCCTGAGAAAATGTCTCTGGCTATCCACTCTATCTATGCCTCCCATCATCTTGTACACCTCTATCACGTCACTGCTCATCCTTCTTTGCTCCAATGATAAAAGCCCTAGCTCCCTCAACCTTTCTTCATAAGACATGCCCTCGGTCCAGGCAGCATCCTGGTAAATCTCCTCTGTGCCCTCTCTGAAGCTTCCATATCTTTCCTATAATGAAGCAACCAAAACTAAACACAATATTCAAAGTGTGGTCTAACCAGAGCTTCATAGAGCTGCAGCATAACCTCACAGCTTTTAAACTCAATCCCTCTGGTAATGAAAGCCAACACAGCATATGCCTTCTTAACAACCCTATTAACTTGGTTGGCAACTTTGAGGGATCTATGGACATGGACCCCAAGATCCCTATTCATCCACACTGCCAAGAATCCTGCCTTTAACCCTGTAATCTGCATTCAAATTTGACCTTCCAAAATGAGTGACTTCACACTTTTCCAGGTTGAACTCCATCTGGCACTTAAAGCCCAACTCTGCATCCTGTCAATGTCTCATTGCAACTAACAATAGCCCTCCACACTAACCACAACTCCACCAACCTTCATGTCATCTGTAAACTTACTAACCCACCCATCCACTTCCTCATCCAAGTCATTTATAAAAATCACAAAAAGCAGAGATCCCAGAAAAGATTCCTATGTAACACTGCTGGTCACCAAGCTTCAGGCTGAATACTTTCCATCTACTACCACTCTCTGTCTTCTCTGGGCCAGCCCATTCTGTATCCAGACAGCCAAATGTCCCTGTATGCCATGCGTCCTTGCTTTTTGAAAGAGCCTACCATGGGGAACCTTGTCAAACGCCTTCCTAAAATCCAAATATACCACATTCACTGCTCTACCTTCATCAATGTGTTTTGTCACATCCTCAAAGAATTCAATAATGCTTTTGAGGTATGACCTGCCCCTCATAAAGCCATGCTGACTATCTCTAATCAAGCTATGCTTTTCCAAATTATCATAAATCCTGTCTCTCAGAATCCTCTCCAATAAATTGCCCACCAGCAATGTAAGACTGATTGGTCTATAATTCCCAGGGTTATCTCTATTCCCTTTCTTGAACAAGGGAATAATATTTGCCACCCTCCAATTATCTGGCAGTACTCCAGTAGACAGTGAGGATGCAAAGATCATCGCCAAAGGCGCAGCAATCTCTTGCCTCGCTTCCTGTAGTAACCTTGGGTATATCCTGTCTGGCCAAGGGGACTTATCCATTAGGGTGTTTTTCAGAATTTTCAGCACATCCTCCTTCTTAACATGAACCTGTTCGAGCATATCAGTCTGTTTCACGCTATTCTCACAAATGACAAGGTCCCTCTTGGAAGTGAATACTGAAGCAAAGTATTCATTAAGGACCTCCTCCACCTCCTGTAACTCCAGGCACAAGTTCCCTCCACTACCCCAGATCGACTCTACTCTCGTGCTGCCATCCTCTTGTTCCTCACATAAGTGTAGAATGTCTTGAAGTTTCCCTAATCCTTCCCACCAAGGCTGTTTCATGCCCCCTTCTAGCTCTCCTAAGTCCATTCTTCAGTTCCTTCCTGACTATCTTGTAACCTTCTAGAGCCCTGTCTGATCCTTGATCCTTGCTTCCTCAATCTTGCTTCCTGAAGAAGGGCTTATGCCCGAAACGTCGATTCTCCTAATTCCTGAAGAAGGGTTTATGCCCGAAACGTCGATTCTCCTGTTCCCTGGATGCTGCCTGACCTGCTGCGCTTTTCCAGCAACACATTTCAGTTCTGATCTCCAGCATCTGCAGACCTCACTTTTTCCTCAATCTTAAGTAAGCTTCCATCTTCCTCTTGACTAGACATTTCACATCTTTTGACATCCAAGGTTCCTTCGCCCTCCCATCCCTTCCTTGCCTCAGTGGGTCAAACCTATCCAGCGCTTGCAGCAAGTGCTTCCTAAACAACCTCCACATTGCTATCATGCATTTCCCTGAGAATATCTGCTCCCAATTTATGCTCCACAGTTCCTGCGTAATAGCATTGTAATTCTCCCTTGCCCAATTAAATACTTTGCAAGTGAAAAGTGCACTTCAATCCGGTTTGGAGTATTTTCACAGTGGTAAGCAGTCACCTCGAGAGTGCAAGAATGATGCAGTAAAGTGGTTTCCAACTGCCGTCCCAACTTTTAAAAAATCCTTATTAATATTAAAAATGAGAAAAACAAAAATAACACTATTAACATTAATTTAAAATTCTAGCAATTGGACATTCAATTCCCACACAAATGTTTGGGGAAGAAGTTAATTAAAACGGTAAAGATAATTCCAGTGAGTTGTGGTATTAATGAGATGCAAATACATGCAGTTAAGCCTCTCGCCATCTGTTGGTAACATACACAACCCACAACTTGAATGGGTAAAACTTAATCACTACAGTTTTTCTCGACAGAGGGAGTCTGATATTTGGCCTCTTTCTTGTTTCATTTCACTAACCTGGGATCCTTCTCACTGGGGGGTGGGGAATGATAAAATCCCACCCATTATTCACCTACATCATACTAGTATCAAAGCTTAATTTTTTTCTGCCAATTTTCTCTAATCTCCCAAAACTGTTCACTGTCCCACAATATACTGTATTATGCTTTCAGTCATCTGAACTTTTCCACTTCACAACTTATCATACTTCTAATATCCCTCATGGACAATATACCTTCTAACTTATGATTCTCAACATTTATCATTCCCATTTAGAAACACTATGGGCATGTGTGCATGTGTGTTGGGCTGGAGTGGGGGGGTAGAGAGAATGGAAGTGGTCAATGCAAGTAGTTCAAAGCAGGCTGAGCAGTCAATTTTCCATCATCTCTGATTTTCTTCCCACTAAAGTTCACAGACTTATGGCTTAAACTCTTTCTGGAGGCTTCTATGCAAGTCTCACTTTTGTTTTTCCTTGGCTTGAAATTCAATAAAAACTTGGCAATATTTTCTAAGTCAATGAATAAAAACTGGCATAGTGAAAAGTTGTCTGCCGATACAATATGACGAGTTTCACACTCCAGCATAAATTAACATCATCCCCTATATCCTCTGATGTGCTATTAGTAACACAATGTGAGATTCATTAGTAAGATAATTACAATCGTAAGACTGGCATGCAATATTTCTATGTGTAACACTTCCTGTCACACTATTCCCTCACACTTTTCTGGTCCAATAATGTGCATCTATGACTTAACTTTTCTCAGCTATACTTGATCTATAGTCTGGATGCTGCTGTTGTTCACATATCTTTTCCAACACTACATCCTTGACTCACATCTCTTAGACTACCCAACAACACTCTGAACCTTGATGTTACTGAGGCAGCAGGCCTATAAAATTTAAACATCGCTTTTTAGATTTTTCTGAATTTCTTGTGTGCCTTTTTTAATGGAGTATTGTTCCTTTCTGCTGCATCTGGTTCATAACATGGCCCCACGATTATCACCAATCTAGCCCCATATCTACTCCTCTCAGATTTCATCACCTCATTCAGGCATTCCCCCTGTCAACTCTTTCCACCTGGTTGCCAGCAAGAATGTCATTCACTTCTTCCATTTTTCTTTTCATCTTTCAAAGCATTGCAGCTCTACTATTTTCCTAGCTTAGGCAAATTGACTCACTGGTCAACTAGTCTTCCTGGCTTCTATCACATAATTTATTTGGTGGCTCAGTGGTTAGCACTGCTGTCTCACAGCGGCAGGGACCCGAGTTTAATTCCACTGTGGACGACAGTCTTTATGAAGTTTGCACATTCTTCCTGTGTCTGTGGGGGTTTCCACTGACAGTCCAAAGATGTGCAGGGCAGGTAGATTGGTCATGCTAAATTGCCCATAGTGCCCAGGGATGTGCAGGCTAGGTGGATTGGCCATAGTAAATGCAGGGCTACAGGGATAGGGTAGCAGGGGTGGGTCTAGGTTAGATGCTCTTCAGAGGACTTGATGGGATGAATGGCCTACTCCCACACTGTAACTGTTAATTTGTGTTCATTTATAAATGTCTGGCTTTGTTCTCTTTCTGTAATAACATTGCAATTCTCTTACTACATCGGCTAAAGAGGCCATTGAACCAAAGAGTGGTATATTTTGAAGAGAGGTATACTTATGTCCAATAAATCCATAACAAGATCTCACAACACTCATACACTGAAAAATAAAACTTCATATGTTACCTAATTTTCCATTTTTCAATTAGTTGCCACTGAACCATGACAAAACAATTTTAGTGCTTTCTTTATTAAAAGAAACAATCAATACATGGTATACTCGTGAAGGTAATGAATAACCAGGAACAGCACATTGATTCTTATGTCAGATTTGTACGGACGCTATCGGTTTTACTTCCTATGTATTATGTAAATGTTGAATAGCCCCGCACATGAGTGAAAGTAACTGACAATTTCTAAATAGAACACTGTCTAGATTTATCGCAGATTATCAAACTTTTACAGATTGTTCATTACAATGCTTTCAAACAATACTAAATCAAGACATTTTGTGTATCAGGGAGGGTGCTGCCAAAGGTCATAAACAGGCTAATGTTATTGCGCCATGAGGTTAATATGGGTAAGTACAAGATCACAGAGTCATAGAGATATACAGCATGTAAATAGATCCTTCGATCCAACTCACCCATGCTGACCAGACAGCCTAAATAAATCTAGTCCCATTTGCCAGCATTAGGCCCATATCCCTCGAAACACTTCTTCTTCATGTACCCATCCAGATGCCTTTTAAATGTTGTAATTGAAACCAACCTCCACCACTTCCTCTGGCAGCTCATTCCATACACACATCACCCTCTCTGTGAAAAAGTTGCCCCTTAGGTCCCTTTTAAATCTTTCCCTGCTCACCTTAATCCTATGCCCTCTAGATTTGGACTCCTCCAGCCTGGTGAAAAGACCTTGTCTATTTATCTTCTCCATGTCCCTCATGATTTTATAAACCACTATAAGGTCATCCCTTGGTCTCCAATGCTCCAGGCAAAATATCCCAGTCTATTCAGCCTCTCCCTATAGCTCAAACCTTCCAAACTTGGCAACATCATTGTAAATCTTTTCTGAACCCTTTCAAGTTTCACAACATCCTTCCTATAGGGAGACCAGAATTGAACATAGTATTCCAATAGTGGTCTAACCAATGAACTCTACAGATCCAACTCCTATACTCAATGCACTAATAAGCATAACAAAAACCTTCTTCACTATCCTATCTACCTGTGAGTCCACTTTCAAGGAACTATGAACCTGCACTCCAAGGTCTCTTTGTTCAGCAACACTCACTAGGATCTTACCATTAAGTGTATAGTCCTGCCCTGATTCGCCTTTCCAAAATGCAGCACCTCACATTTCTCTAACTTAACTCCATCCTCCACTTCTCAGCCCGTTGGCCAATCTGATCAAGATCCCCTTGTACCCACTTATTTTAGATCCACGGAAAATAAAACTTCCATTCATGGGGCATCAGCATTGCTAGTTAGGCCAGCATTTAATGCCCCACCCTAATTCCCATTGATAAAATGCCAGTGAGCCGCCTTCTTAAACTACTGCAGTCCTTAGGGTGTAAAGATACTGACAGAGCTGTTAGGAAGGAAGCTCAGGATTTTAACCCAGCCAGTGAAGGAATGACTATAAGGTTCCAAGTTAGAGTTGTGGTTGGCATGGAGGGGAGCTTGTATTCCCATGCATTTGTCCTTCTAGGTGGTAGAGGTCATGAGTTTGGAAAGAATTGCTAAAGGAGCCTGCTTGAGTTCCTGAAATGCATCTTATCAATAGTACTCATTGCTGCCATTGTGTAGCAGTAATGAAGGGAGTGAACTTCCATAGTGTTGTATGGAGCGCAAATCAAGTGGGCATCTTTGTCCTAGATGCTGCTGAGCCTCTAGAGTATTGTTGGAGCTTCACTAAATCTAGGCAAGTGGGGAGTATTCCATCATGCTCCTGATTTGTGTTCTGTAGATGGTATCCCACATCAGGAATACAGCAGATGAGCACTTAGTACCCACTGCTGAATACCTAGCCTCCAATCTGCTCTTGTAGCCATTGTACTCATATGACAGGTGCAGTTTCTGGTTAATGGCAATCCCCAAGATGTTGATGGTGAGACATTCAGTGATAGCAGTGCCATTGAACATCAAGGGATGATGGCTAATTCTCCCTTGTTGGATACGGTAATTGCCTGGCATTTGTGTGGTGTAAATGTTAATTGCAACTTGTCAGCACAAACCTTAATATTGTCCAGGTCTTGCTACATTTGAACATGGACCACTTCAGTATCTGAGGTGTCACAAATGGTGCTGCACATTACACAATCATCAAAGAGCACTCCCACTTCTGACATTATGATGGAGGAAAGGTCTTTGATGAAGTTGGTACAGGTGTTTGGGCCTAAGACACAGTCCTGACGAAACCTTGCTGTGAAGTAAAAAAAAATCCAGAAAGGCTTTTCACACAAAGCGTGGTCGAATTTTATTGCTCTAAAAGTGTCTGGATGCTGAACAATTGGAGAGAGAAATTTTGTTCAGCAAAGGTATCAAGGGACTTAGAACAGAGAAGAACAACTGGTGCTCAGGTGCAGATTGGCTGTGGACTACTTAAACTGCGAAGCAGGCTTGAGGGGCTGGATAGCCTACTTCTGTACCTATAACTCCCTGGTTCGTACTTTACACAATAAGGTCACAGCAAAAAGTGTTAGATAATGATGAACTGAAAAAGTGATTGTAATGTGTATCAAAGTTTAAAGTAAAGCGTAGACTTTGGGGATAGCAGTCATATGAAGCAAATTGTGTTTTTTACACCTTACTGAGATCTGTTCTGTACAGTAAGTCTGCACAGCTTATGATTAGATAATAAATTTAATAATTTCCCTTTGCTTTAGAGTACGCTTCCTAAACAAGATGCCCCCTAAATACCTTAAGAACTTCCACATTTTCACACCTGTTAAGAAAACTAAAAGCCTATATGCTGACAAAGTGTTCACAACTATGAATTGAATTTATTGTCACGTGTACAGAGGCACAGTGAAAAGCTTTGTCTTGCGAGCAATACAGGCAGATCACAGGTTTAAGTACCATAGATAAGTAAATAATAGGTAAACAGCGGCAAAAACAAAAACACAGGTACAGGCGGATTTTAAGAGTTTGTGAGACCATTCAGTGTTCTACCAACAGTAGGGTAGAAACTGTTTCGAAACCGGCTGGTGCGTGAGTTCAGGCTTCTGTGAACACTATCATGCTGTGAACACTAGCATGAAAGCTATCTTTCCTATTTCGTCTTTTTGGAGATGTCTGCACCCAAAAAATCTGCAGCCATCATGTAGCTTTGTAACACTTTGCTCAGTAGGTTAGAGCATTGGTGTTTGATAATGCTGAACATTTAGGTGCAAACACCTTAAGCAGGTGAGTTTCCATTGTGATATAATGGCATCATTATGTCATTATTAGCAACCCTCAGGCAACAAGAGAGAAACAGAATAATCAGGAAGATTTCTGGCAGGATTTGAACACGAGGAAAGAAAGAACAGACTTTGCATAGGGCATCCATTTACACACAATTTGTCTGTCTATATCTTCACTAGAGCTCTGAAATGGAGACACTCATATCTGCTTGAGTTATATATTTTGTTTCGTGGAATTCTTTCCAGATCACAACTTAGGGAGATCTAAATTGACAGTATAGTCAACTATAACACAGTTTAACTCAACTAGGTAAAAGAAAAGTCAGGAAATTAATTAAGTAAAAATAGAAAGATGTTATTGCAAAACTTGCATTGAAAATATTTATTTCAAAGGGGTCACTAAAATATAATAGTATACACAGCACCATCCCTTCTGAAGAAATGGATGTAAATTTGTGACATTTCATTGGAATTCGAATAGAATCAATTCTGGAATAATACAGTTCTTTACAGAATCATAGAATGTTACAGTACAGAAGAGGCCCTTCAGCTCAATGTGTCTGAACCGAAAGAACTTTTCAAATGTTTTTCCAGCATCTATTGACCAGCTTATTTATTGTTAATGATAGCCCAATGTCACAAGCTAAATCTGACCTTACTGGACAAGATTTCAATAATACAAGCATGTGAACTAAACAGTCAGTTCAGTCACATTTTCCCCGAGTATGTGTGTCAAAAAGGTACTCTTCCATGCCACTCTCAGCGGCTCCCAATCTCATCAGGTTGGTGATGTGATCTCCCAGTTTCTTGATCCTCTTCACTTGCTCATTCAAGTAATGTCTCCAGGAAGTCACAAAGATGAGGGTCTGTGTTGCCAGAGGAGAGTTTGTGAAGGTCCAACAGACATTGCTTCACATCCTTCTCCATCTGTTTCTCAGCATGTTCCTGTTCCTCATGGGAATGCTCCCTGAGGAACTCAGCAAAGAAACACAGGGAAACATCATCCTGGTCATAGTACGCGAGAGGAATAGAGTTCCAGGTTGATCTGTTTGTTTACAGCATCCTCACAGTTCTTATGGCAGCTCTGACGCACTTGCATCTCCACGATTACTGTTCACCATCACCTAGACTCTGCAGCAACAAAAAATTACTCTAAATCCACACAAGTCACACCGTCTAGCATTTGGCCCATAGCCTTGAGTGTCATGACACTTAAGTTCTCTTCCAAGTTCTTTTTAAAGATTGTGAGCTTTCTTTCTTCAACTATCCTCCTACTGACTTTAATGTTCCCGAAGATTTTCCCAATTCAGCTCACCTGCCAGGGGATAGTAAATGAAATGGGGACCTTACACTGCCAAGTTAAATAAAAGTTTGCACTGGGCATTTAGACCAGTAGTGTCAGCCATTTGCTTAGCAGTCCCAAACAAAAGCAAGGAACGGGGTGAGAGTTTATCCTCTGAAACCTATTTCTGCACAGTCACTGAAGTTTCTTTCAAAGTATGTGACAAATTGGGCCTTTCATGTTCAAATCTGATTCCAAGGAATCGCATACATTCGTGATTTGGCTTCTAGTAAGTTTATTTCACATATATAGAAACTGTATTGTCAGAAAATGTTCCAAATTACCATTAAAGAAAAAAAGCCATCAAATGGCTTCTAAACTAGTAAACTCCCGCCACTCAGATACTTATTTCATCTCGCCTGCTTTGATAGCTTAAAGCCAACCAGTTAGTGCTGCAAAAGTAAAAGATAATGCCGCACAAAAGATAATTAATTCCTGAATATCTCCAGTGATAGGATATTTTTCACAGAAACTACTGCAGTTTGCTTGCTGCACCCGCATGCTCTCTATCAGCCTTTTACATCCAGCACACTGCTTCTTCTGATCAATCAGATTACATAAGAATACTGCAGATCTCTGCAGAGAACTAATCCCAGTCCTGTCGAGCAACAAAAAATCCTTTCAACCATAAAAATGCAACCTAAACTGAGTGTAATGTGTATTGAATGGGATTTATAAAAAATCTTCTCTCTTTTATTAGACAACAAGTGTAAATTTCTGAAAATGTACAACTCAACACTTCACCCCAAAATTCTGAGCTGCTAAAATTCAAAGAAATTTTAGCAAGAATGGTTAATGGCATAACATGCACTAGCCATAATGTGTTTGCTCAGTCACCAAAAATGCTCAAGAGCTAATTACCGTAACTCCACTTGTCATCACAATCCATGGCAGGACTGAGTTTAATTAATTAACACCACTGTGATCACCACAGCTTGGTACCAGTGAGCTCTCAATCAGTAAAATATTTCATTACTTTCATGTTTAAAACAGATTCCAAGGAATTACTAGCATTTGTAAATTGGTCCAGTAAGTAAGGGGATTGCTGTAAAAGGCAGCATTTTTTCTCACTTATTCTAGGAATTTCACTGAAATCCTAATCCTAAAGTTATACAGTTAGAATTTTTATAGCTAGGTTCCTATTGGGCCTGACTGATTTAGTTTACGTTAATGTCTATTGACCTACTGCAGTAAATATTGATTGCAACCAGTAATAAAATACAGCTAGACATCACAAGCAATTTAGGTGATATCCTGTTCATATGGGTTCCTTCTTGAACCTAGCATACATAATTTTATTGTTTCAGTACAAATTCATCATTCAAATTAATCCAAAACAGGTATTCAGTTTGTACACAGTATATTCCCATGTTAGCATATTTGAGAAATTGGTTCAAAGGAGCAGTGAATGAATACTTTACACTTGTGCATATAATCACTGTGGGTTTTGTCATAAAACCTAAGAGGATTGGAAATCTATTTTGGTGCCTCATTCTCTACAGAGGGTCTGGTGACCATGTGAACATAGCAAGCAACTACGTATCACCTTGACCACTCAGTCTGAAGAATTCTTAAAGAGTATTATTGAGCTTAAACCTGGAAATTTTCCTTAAAATAATTAGTTCAATGTCAAATCATGTACAGGAATCAAATTAGATTAGATTACTTACAGTGTGGAAACAGGCCCTTCGGCCCAACAAGTCCACACCGACCCGCCAAAGCGCAACCCACCCAAACCCATTCCCCTACATTTACCCCTTCACCTAACACTACGGGCAATTTAGCATGGCCTATTCACCTAACCTGCACATTTTTGGATTGTGGAAGGAAACCGGAGCACCTGGAGGAAACCCACGCAGACACGGGGAGAATGTGCAAACTCCACACAGAGAGTTACCTGAGGCGGGAATTGAACCCTGGTCTCTGGTGCTGTGAGGCAGCAGTGCTAACCACTGTGCCACCATAGAAAGATAGAATAAAGCAAGCGAGATAAATGAGAGGCAGATATGAAATAAAAATGATTATTTACTATTTTTTATTAATTTCAATATTCAATTATAATGGAAATCTGAAAAAATGAGAGACCACACTGGAAAGGTTCATTTTCAATGCCAGAGTAGTTGTTGATACTATTTACAATTCATCATGTAGTTAATATCCACTCACTCTAGATTAGATTTTTTTTAACGGGTGTCCAGTGGCAAAGTACACATTCATACATTCCATGTGTTCCAACTGCAAGTCTCTCAGAGAGATGTTAGCCGAGTGAAACTTCTGGCGCAGCAAGACAATTCAATCAGCAATGTCCTGATTTCTGCTTTTAATTATATATGTGCAGTCACTGGAAGTTCAGCCTAGATTAATGTGACATCAGTTTCCTATCTGTACTTGTTGTAAGGCCTCTCAGTGAAATGGATGTGGAATCTCAGTCCAAACACAAGTGGGTGAGTTCAAAGTAGCAAATTACAAACTTGGCAGCAGCTGGACAATTAAAGTCATAAAAATAACTAACCTAGATAACAAAGCTGTCACATTTGTGCTGTACGAAATGATTTTCTTAAGTTGTTGTTGAGATATACAGTTGCTTCAGTGTATCAGGCTTCTATAAGGATCCTGGAGTCCTTGATCCACAATAGTATTAAAAAAGTGAGAAAAATGTTTTGATCTCCTACAGTTTGATCAGCACAAATTGAATTACCTCACCGATAAAAAGAAAGACATAAACTAATCATAAGCAATGTGAAGATAATTAAATCAGTTATTTTCTTTCATAATAAATGCAACTCTAGATCAGAAAGAATGATTAACTCTACAGAGATCATTGGCCTTGGAGATTATTAGGTCAATTCCTATGGCCTACTTTGCAGTTGCACCAACTGTCATAGGAAGTACAACTACTGTCAATGATATAATAAGTGGTATCTTTACGAATGAACAAATGGGAAACCCGGATGACACAGAAACATTTACTGCATGTTTTACCCTGACAAATAAAATGCCTTCCCTAGTAAGAAGTGCTGTTCTTGTGCCAGAGCCAGACTCAGACACAACCACTTCATTATACTTTTATTTAAAAAGTACACAATACATTATTAAAAAGAAAATCGCTGTTCTACAGACAGGTGTGTCAATATTAATAAAGGTCAATATTTTCCCTTGATGTCTGATCTATTACATCTCAGTAAAAAGGTCAGTTTTAAACTTCAAAGTACCTTGACCTACAATAAAGAGCTACAGTACAGACCATTCTCCAAATAACCATTGCCCAACTTCAGAGAAATGTTACACTTCATCCATGTCCATGATGACGGACCTTTCTTTTCTAAATTTAAACAAAGAGTACTGTTCCTGAAGAGTTATTAAATGGCTTTTTAATTATGAATGTAACAGTGTGATGTGGGATAAGAACTTTCAGTACAAAGTAGCTTTATTAACATTATGGAATTATGATGCTTTAAATTGATCTGCTGCTCTGAGTTGCCCTCTTTCCCTTTTTAAAATAGATAAATTAAAGCTCTATTAAGAGACAAAACATTCTGGGCATTGTTGGTCTCTGCTGTTACATGATGAAGTTTTAGTGAAATGCAACATGGATAAACTTAAGAGCTGCTCCTGTTCCAGTTATTTAATTTGTCATTTGAACACATACTTTTTTTAGATTCCCTACAGTGCGGAAACAAAAAAAAGTATACGTTCAAATGACAAATTAAATAACTGGAACAGGAGCAGCTCTTAAGTTTATCCATTCGTCATGTAACAGCAGAGACCAACAATGCCGAGAATGCTTTGTCTCTTAATAGAGCTTTAATTTATCTATTTTAGAAAGGGAAAGAGGGAAACTCAGAGCAGCAGATCAATTTAAAGCATCATAATTCCATAATGTTAATAAAGCGGATAAACTTAAGAGCTGCTCCTGTTCCAGTTATTTAATTTGTCATTTGAACACATACTTTTTTTTTTAGATTCCCTACAGTGTGGAAAGAAAAAAAAGTATATGTTCAAATGACAAATTAAATAACTGGAACAGGAGCAGCTCTTAAGTTTATCCATTCGTCATGTAACAGCAGAGACCAACAATGGCGAGAATGCTTTGTCTCTTAATAGAGCTTTAATTTATCTATTTTAAAAAGGGAAAGAGGGAAACTCAGAGCATCAGATCAATTTAAAGCATCATAATTCCATAATGTTAATAAAGCTACTTTGTACTGAAAGTTCTTATCCCACATCACACTGTTACATTCATAATTAAAAAGCCATTTAATAACTCTTCAGGAACAGTACTCTTTGTTTAAATTTAGAAAAGAAAGGTCCGTCATCATGGACATGGATAAAGTGTAACATTTCTCTGAAGTTGGGAGTATAGTGAAACTATTGTTGGGCATCAGTGAAAAGTGATTTTAATCTACACATAGATTGAACAAATAATATTTGTAAGAAAATAAACTGGAGGATGTGAGCTCCTTGAGCTTTTGTTAGACAATTTCACAGAGCAGCATGTGTCTCGGACCAACAAAAGAGACAGGCTTATTTAATGATCTCATTGTAAAGGCATCTCTAAGTAACAGCAATCATAAAA
Organism: Chiloscyllium plagiosum; assembly: GCF_004010195.1. Taxonomy (NCBI): domain Eukaryota; kingdom Metazoa; phylum Chordata; class Chondrichthyes; order Orectolobiformes; family Hemiscylliidae; genus Chiloscyllium; species Chiloscyllium plagiosum. Next base: position 22,119,904 of record NC_057718.1, on the reverse strand, counting down.
TGATTGAATGACACATTCAGTGAAAGGGAAAGAAGAGTGGACCTAAGACTAGTATTTTACATTTAAACAACGACAATGATGAAGCATGAAGAGAGAGATGACTAAAGTGAACTTAACTACGTTAAGGGATAGGTTGATAAGACAGAGTAACAGACACTTAAGATAGATCAGATTGCTCAGGAATGATCCATTCTAATGAAAATGAAAGACTCTAATGGAAGGACACACTAACCATGGTGAACTAAGGAAGTTAATGTAGAAACAAAATATAATTCCGCAAAAATGAATAACAGTTCAGAAAATTAGATAGTTCATACTAAACAGCAAAGAATAACTACAAGATTAATAAGGAATGAGGAATTAGTGCATGACAAAAAGCTAGATATAAATATAAAAGCAGAAAGGAAAAGTTTCTACAGACTTTATTAAGAAAAAGAGTAAGTAAAGTGAGCACACTAAGTAAAATGAACATTGTTCCTCTAGAGTGAATATTTAGGGAATTAACAATGGAGTATAGGGAAATGGCACATGAATTGAAGTGAACAAAAATAACTTACTAGAAATAATTATGGATCAAACTGTGAAAGGAAGGGAGGAAACACAATGTCTGGGAAAAGTATGCCGAGAAAATAGTTAAAACTAATATCCCTTTCACTGATGGACTTTGTCTGAGGATGTTACAAAAAATGACTGCTGAAACAGTAGATACAATTGTGTAGACAAACAGGAGACTGGACGAACGCAACAAGCCAGGCAGCATCAAGAGGTGGAGAAGTCAACATTTCATGTATTAACCCTTCTTCAGGACTGAAGAATTGCTGAAACATTGACTTCTCCACCTCCTGATGATGCCTGGCTTGTTGTGTACATCCTCTTGTTTATCTATTTTGGATTCCAGTAACTGCAGCTTTTTTTTGTCTCAATATAATTGAAGTACTGTGTTTGACTTTCTGGAAGCTATTTCACAAGGTGCCACAATGGTTATTTCTGAAATTAAGAGCTCATGGTGTAGGAATATCATAAATTGAGGATTTTTTGGCTAACAGGAAGCAAAGAGTGTGCATAAATAGGGCATTTTCAAGTTAATGACAATTAGTGTTTGGTCCTCAATAACTTATGATCTATACCGAGATATAGATAAAGTAATTAGGCAAACATTTGACAGATTGTGTATAATGCAGGAAAAATGTGAACTTGTACACTTTGGTAAGTACATTAGAATCCCTGTATCTGCGGATTCTGTTTACACGATTTCAGTTATCCGCTGTTTAACACGGCCCGAAAATACTACATGGAACATTCCAGAAATAATCCCAGGGGGCTGCCGGGGAGGTAAATTTCCCATTTTAATGATAAGGTTCACTACTATCCTCGGTTGCAGGCATTCGTGGTAGGTCTTGGAACGTACCACCCGTGGATATGGGTGGGGGGGAGGGTGAAACACCTGTAAACTGCAAAAATAGTATGTTATTTAAATAACAAAACATTGAAGTATAAAGTGTGTTTTTTTAGGCTACCTTTTTGTGTGCTGATGCAGCCAGCATTCAGTGAACATTGTTATATTCAGTGGCAGACAATACCAAAAGGTTGTCACATGTTAACTCCTCTGCTGATTGCTATACTTGAATGCTACAAAATATTAATTACATCCAATGTTGCATACAGACAAGGGAAGGGCTTGTTGCAAGGTTTACAATAGGTCATTCAAAACAGTCCTTGAGTCATTGAATTGCATTTACAGATTGCAGATTGTTGGAGAAGAAGCCAGATGGGGACAGAAACAAACTTCATGCAAGAAAGATCTGTTTAGCTGGACCATTGAAAAAGTAACTGAACTATACTGTGTAGTTGGAAACTCAGTTAGAAGTCAAGAGCAATTGGATGGCTTTGTACTTTTGGACAGCAGGTATTTGCTTTAGAAGTTAGAAGGCAGCTAAGCGTTGGAGTTTGGGTTCCATAAATATCCTGGGTGCTATGGGGGCTCCAAAAAGCCATGAAAGGTGCCATTGTCCCATGCTCTCAGATGACTGACAGTCAGATTAGATTAGATTAGATTAGATTACTTACAGTGTGGAAACAGGCCCTTCGGCCCAACAAGTCCACACCGCCCCGCCGAAGCACAACCCACCCATACCCCTACATTTGCCCCTTACCTAACACTAGGGGCAATTTAGCATGGCCAATTCACCTAACCTGCACATCTTTGGAATGTGGGAGGAAACCGGAGCACCCGGAGGAAACCCACGCCGACACGGGGAGAACGTGCAAACTCCACACAGTCAGTCGCCTGAGGCGGGAATTGAACCCAGGTCTCTGGAGCTGTGAGGCAGCAGTGCTAACCACTGGGCCACCGTGCCGCCCACACATATGTGAACCATATGTCAGTCCTGCCATCCCAGACATCAGTCTGGTAACCTAAACATTCAGGCAAGGGGAAAGGTCAAGAAAGCAGGACTTTCATGGTAACCTCAGACAGTACAGGAATTGAATGCATGTTGTTGACATCACTCTGCATTACAGACTAGCCATCCAACCAACTGAGGTCCAATCAGTTCACAACCATAATAACTTTAAATGGTGCAACAGGCTCATGAGGCCAAGTAGCATATTCCTGCTCCTAAATCACATGTACATATGTTTATCTTCATTCAGTACATAGTCACAATTTGTCAACACACAACAGTGATGGTGAGAAGAGACTACTTCGAGGTGGACTGACTAACTATTTCAAAAATGTAGTCACAAATTGTTCTGTTATAACGTGCGTTTTGTCAACACAAATGTGCTGTAACACGAGTGACAAATTGGGGATGTTGTTTCTATAGCGTGAACACTTAAAGCAATTACAGCACCAATACGTTAAATGCTGATTCTAAAGCACAATTCTTCTATTAAGCGGGGTTGCACAAGAACGCGACCACCGGGTTATAGAAGAACTGACCGTATATCAATGGGCGCAACATGGAAACATATAAACTAGAAGGAGTAACAGGCCATTTAGCCCTTCAAGTCTGATCCATCATTTAGTATGGCCATGGCTGATCATCCAACTCAGTACCCTGTTCCCACTTTCTCCACATACCCTTTGATCCCTTTAGCCCTAAAAATGATATCTAGTATTTCTCTAAAGCAACGTTTAGGCCTCAAATGCTTTCTATGGCAGAAAAGTTCACAAGTTCACCACTCTCTGGCTGAAGAAATTTCTCCTTATCTCAGTCCTAAATTGCCTATCCCATATCCTCACACTGTGACCTCTGGCTCTGGATTAGCCATTCATCTGGATTAGGAACGTCCCACCTATACTTACCCTGACTGGCTCTGTCAGAATTCGAGAGGTTTCTATGAGATCCCACCATCCCTACCCATTCTTCTAAACCCCAGTGAATATAGTCCCCATTGATCCAGTTTCCCCCATATGCCAGTCCTGCCATCCCAGACATCAGTCTGGTAAACCTTTGTTGCATTCCCTCCATGACCAGAACATCTTTCCTCTGATTATACTCCAGGTGCAGTCAAGGCTCTGCACAATTGCAGCAAGACATCCCTGCCCTTTAATGTGATACTAAAATGTAATATAAAGTTGTACCAAATGATTTGAATATAATTTGCATCAAACATATACAATGAAGAAGGATTGTGGACCTGATGGAGTTTTCTCACATTATTTTAATAAAACTGTAAGCTATTGCTGGTATAAATTATACTGTAATTTCAAAGCTACCCTCAGCACAGCACGATAATATTTACCTTTCAATCTTTCTGCTGTGCCGACAAAATATGCAGTGTTTGTTGATTTGAGCAAAGTGTCAGCAGAAATAAATAGTGGCCAGGAATGTCCTCAGAGCTGTTCACAGCTCAATTGCTGTCCAGAAACACCAGTGAATAGACTTTAATTGGTTTTCTGCTGTATCTGTCCAAGAGCAAATTTGCTTACTTAACATGAGATGGGCCTGAAAAATAATGCAGAGGCAGAATTCAAAGATGCCCAATGAAGGAATAATTAGTACCAACTAGTGGATGGATCAGTTTCAGGAAAAATGTGGCAGAACTCCATTCCGACTGCAGAATGGACCCAGGTATGAATGGAAACCCGAAAAAGTGGGACATGAGAAGAAAAACACAGTTCTTAAGATCCACATTTAAGTATCTTCTTTCCTAACGTTAGGATATCCCAAAGCATGCACAGCCAAATACAGCTGTAGCATGGTAACTGTTATAACACAGGAAATACTGCAGCCAATTTGCACATGGCGAGGTCCACAGCAGCAGTGTACTAATTGTTCATTTATTTTAAAGTACTCTCTCCAGGTTTCACTGCTCCTTTGCATTTTGCAGAATGGTTACAAAATTGACAAGGTTGTATGTAACAAGGTTGCTCAGCAATAGATGTATGACAATACAGGAATATGACAGCAATAGGTATATGGCAATTCAAAGTCATAAAACGAGGAACTGATCAAAAACAGTAATTGCCGGAGAAACTGCCTGAAATATCAACTCTCCTGCTCCTCGAATGCTGCCTGACCTGCTGTGCTTTTCCAGCACTACACGTTTTGATTCTGATCTCCAGCATCAAAAGTCCTCACTTTCTCATCAGTGCAAAGAAAGTCAAGTTAATGTTTCGGGTTCAGTAACCCTTCTTTAGAGCTATTAATCACTTGGGAAAGGTGATATGTATGCTGAAGACAGAGGGTGGGGAATGGGAAGTGATTAGGCGGAGACAGCACTCAGAAAGGGAGAAAGTTAGGCAAATAAAAGAATGGATAATGGTGAGCCAGGGAGAAAGAAAAACTGATAATTGGGACCATAAGCAGCTGAAAAAGATTTGGCCGTGCTAAAAGCAACCCATGTTATAATGGCATCTGGGGTGTGGGGATATGCAAAGGACATAGAAGAAGGAGTTCAGGTTCTAAAATTATTGAACTCAATAGTCAGTCCTGAAAGCTTCAGGGCCCAGAAGAAGAAAATGAGATTTTGGTTCTTCGAGCTTGCACTGGACCACTGCAGCAAGGCCAAAATAGAGATGTTGGGCAGACAACAGCGTGTTTAAGTGGCAGGCAAGAAGAAGCTCAGTGTCATTTTTACAGATAGAACGTAGGTGTTCTGTAAAGTGATCGTCCAGTCTGCACTTCATCTCCACAATGTACAGGAGGTTACATTATAAGCAGCAAATACAGTTGACTAGATTGTGTGAAATGCAGGTAAATCATTGCTTAACCTGAAAGGCGCATCTTGGAACTTGGATAATAAGATCGGGGAAGTAAACAGGCAGATGTTACATCTTCTGCGATTGCATGGGAAGGTGCTGCGGGAATATGGGCAGATGTTGGGCATGGAGGAAGATTGGACTAAGCTTCCCAGAGGGAACACTCCCTGCAGAAGGCTGACAATGTATCTGGTGATGGCATCCCACTAGAGGTGGCAGAAATGGCAGCTTATGATTCTTTAGATGCAGATGCTGATGGGGTAGTAAATGAGTACCAGGAAGATCCTATTGGTGTTGTGGGAGGGAAGTGAAAGAGTGAGGACCGAAGTGGGGGAGATAGGTTGGACACAGCTAAGGGTCCTGTCAACCACAATGGTGAGGAATCCCCAGAGGGAAGCAGCACCAATGATGTCATCAATATATTGCAGAAAGGATTGTGGGAAGAGACCCAATTGGAACAAGGAATGTCCCACTTGGTGCACAAAGAAACAGGCACAGTTGGGGCACAGTTGATCTGAATTAAAATTTAGTGTTTTAATATTTTATGTTTACTTCTATCTTATTACATAATACAGAAAGCAGAATTCATAAAAGCATTAATTGGATCAATCCAAGATGGCGGCATCCTGTTAGGATCATGTTTGCTGAGGTCTGAGCTGCAACACTGACCCTACATAGCTAGAACCCATGAGTAAAAACACAGTAAAGGAGCTAGAAACCCGAAAAAAGCCTTTGTTCTTGCAGCTGGAGATTGCTGAGAAAAGGAGGAAACTCACCCGGGGCCAGGGCCACAGCCCAGCCCTCTGAAGCAACGGGCTGGCTTACTCACCAGACCCTGGTTGAGGAGCTGGCCAAATCTTGCAAGGTCCTGGGGAAGCAGATCCAGGAAAAGGTTAAAGAGAAGCTGGCTCCTCTATCTGCTATGCTGCAAGACCTGGGAAAAGAACTGATGAACCCGAGCGCCAGGCTGCAGGGTTAAAGGCAGAAACTGACTCCTCCATGAGCCGGATTGAAGCCCTGGAAACACAGGTCTGGGGACTGTTGGATCTGGTAAATGATCTCCAAAACAGGGACAGAAGAAAGAGCCTGCGTGTTGGTGGCACACCGGAGGAGATGGAAGGTGAGCAGCCGGTGGAGTTCTTGGAGAAGTGGTTCCCAGAGTTCCTTTGTTTGGAGGTTGAGAAGGGAAGGATAAAAATTAAAAGAGCCCACCAGATCATGGCACGAAAGCCAGGTGCTGATCAGTGCCCACAACCAATCCTGATAAGGTTCCATCATTATAAGGACAAGCAGAGAGTTGTGGAAACCTCTGGAGTCCAGGGGAGGGCCCCAAGGGCATTGGTATGTGGCGGCTCCAGGGTCATGTTTATCAAGACTTCTCGGTGACAATGGTCCAGAAAAGGAAGTCCTACGATGGTGTCAAAAGGAGATTGAGATAGCTTGGGATCCAGTATTCTCTAAGATATCCAGCGATGCTTCGGATCAATCATAATGGATCCATACTTTTGTTTGACTTGCCAGAGAAAGCGAAGAGCCTTTGTGGACATGTTGACTTACATGGAATTGGTTGAATTGGCATAGAGGACAGAGTTGTTGGGATTTGTTCTCCTATAAAAAGGACTTGGTGAATTTTCCTTTCGAGTAATAAGTTGTGTGAAATGATGTTTGGGATAGATAGAGTATTTATCTTCAATCTCTAAGTTATGTTAAGGGAAGGGTGACATATTTATTTTTAGTTTACTTGTTTATAGTACTAATCTTGCTTTTGGTTTTCTTTTTCTCTACCAGGTGGTCGGTGTAGGTGGCACAGCCCTAGCTGGTAGGAGTTGAGAGGGCAGTTGAGATGGTTAGTAAGTTGTAGGATGTTTGGGTATCTCCTTTGAATGGGTGGTAAATTCCTTCAATCAGTGCCTTTGGCAATTGTTTTGTTTTTCTGTTTTATCTATATATAGTTTTTATAAGTTTTGTAGATTTGTTGGCTGTAGTTATTTTAGTCTGTGGGTTTTGTGAATTCTTTTGCATTAAAGCTCAGTGATTGGTAGTTCGGGTTCTTCCTCTCTGGAGTCTAAATGGTGCTGTAGAAGATTGTGACTAAGGATGTGCTTAAATGGTGCACCTGGAATATCAAGTGGAGTTATTCACCTGTCAAGAGGAACAAGGTACTTTCCAGCCTTAAAAGGGAGAGGGTGGATGTTGCCTTATTCCAAGATACACACTTGGATGATGCAGAGCATTTGAAGCTGCAACAAAATGGGTTTGACCGGGTTTATTTTTCATCTTTCTATACGAGAAGTAGAGGAGTGGCCATTTTAGTTAGAAAGAATCTCCCATTTAAGTTGTTAGAGTGCACTAAAGACACACACGGGAGATTTGTAATCCTTAAAGCTTTGATACATGGGAAAGGATACGGGATCATAAATGTTTACCGACCCCAGCCCACCCCCTTAAATTCTCGACTGGTTAACCTTGCATTTCAACATATTATCGTAGGAGGGGATTTTAATTGTCTCATAGACCCTACGCTAGACAGATTGCCCAAAGGTCTGCTGATATCTTGTTTGCAATTGAAACAATTAAGGGATCTGTGTGCTGAATTGGTGTTGGCAGATGTTTGGAGGCACCTTCACCCTACTGGCAGAGACTTCACGTTCTTTTCGAACCCACATAAACGCCATACCAGGATTGATCTTTTTCTGACACCCGCAGCACATCTGGGCTCGGTGGCATCATGTACAATTGGCATTTAATCCTTTCAGAACTGTAGGTTAAATTTCCAGTGTCCTCTCTGATCACTATTCTCGATCACGCTCCAGTGTATTTAATGGTCAAGAGTAAGGATACTGTGGTAGGCTCGAGGCACTGGCGACTGGACCCCTTCATCCTCGAGGGTAGCAAGTTTATTGAATTCTTTTCTACTGGGTTCAGGGCTTTTTTTAGATATTAATTCAGTCTTGACCAATAGCCCAACCATCCTTTGGCAAACAGCTAAAGCCTATGCTAGGGACTTGGTTATTTCCTATTCAGCCAGTAAGAAGCGGCAGACAGGTGAGCAGCAATGCTTACTTGGGACGCATCAGAAAGTAGCTGAAAAGGCATACTTTGACAGTCTCTCACTGGTTAAACTATAGAGGTTCACAGCGCTTCAGTCTACACTGGACTCCATGCTCACACGTACAGCCAAGAGGGAGCTTACAGTTGCAAATCAAAGGCTGTTTGAGTATAGGGATGAGCCGGGCAAGTACGTAGCGTACCTTGTTAGCAAAAGGATTGCCTCCCAAGCCATTGCCTTGATCAGAGAGGACACTGGAAATTTAACCTACAGTTCTGAAAGGATTAATGCAACACTTTGGAAATTTTACTCTGAATTATACCAATCTGAAAGCTGTGAGAGGCTAATTAAAGGATGGAATCATTTTTTATGAATTTGGACATTCCGGGTATGAGCCCTGAACAAGAGTCTCTCCTCAATGCCCCGTTGTCAGAGCAAGAGGTGCAGGAGGCTGTGAGGCAGCTCCAGAATGGAAAGGCACCGGGTCCTGATGGGCTCCCCAGTGAGTTCTACAAGGAATTTATAAGTATATTGACAGGGCCAATGCTTAGTATGCTTAATGATTCAAATAGTCGTGGCCTCCTCCCACCATCTCTAAGAGAGGCAAACATCTCTCACAGTCTTAAAAAAGGGAAGGCCCGGAGAACTGTGCTCCCTAAAGGCCCATTTCACTCCTGAATGTCGATTTCAAAATCCTGTCTAAGACTCTGGCAATAAGGCTAGAAACTGTACTGCCCTCCATCATTAAGGAGGATCAGGCAAAGTTCATAAAAGGTCACAAATCAATGGATAATGACAGCAGATTACTTACCACGGTCCAAGTATGTCAACGAAGATTAGTACAGGGATTGGTGATCACCCTGGATGCGGAAAAGGCATCTGACAGGGTCGAGTGGCCATATCTTTTTTATACTTTGAAGTGGTTTGGCCTGGGAGAGACCTTCATCAGGTGGGTGGAGGTTTTGTAGAGTGATCCTCTTGCTGTGGTCCTCAACAACAGTGTACAATCAAGCAATTTTAATATTTGTACCGGCAGTCGACAAGACTGTCCCTTGTCTCCAATGCTTTTCACATTGGTGATTGAACTGCTGGCAGAAGCAATAACCACTCTTGAAGTGGGGACGAAGTCACATAGGATCGCACTGTATACGGATGACGTTCTTGTCTTCTTATCAAACCCAAATGTCTCAGTGCCATACCTGATACAATACATCAATTTATTTGGTGGCTTCTCAGGTTATAAGATCAATTTTGTGAAATCAGAGGCCATGCCCATGTGTGGTCTCCCAAAAGTGCCTGATCCTGAGGGTGGATCTCAATTCCCTTTTAGATGGTCACAGGAGGGCTTTCTTTACTTAGGTATATTCATTACTCCCGTTTTTGATTGGCTAATTAAAGCCAATTTTGTCCATTTATTCCATAGAACCAAGCAGGACCTTTGCAGATGGGAGGTGCTTCTGATCTCTTGGTTAGGTTGGATAGCCCTCATTAAAATGAACATTCTGCCCCACCTGTTGTATCCTATTGTCACAAAGCTAGTCCCTTTTTTGTTCTAAAAGCTGTTCTTTGGCTTAAGGATACCCTGTCCTTGATCTTTTTCAGAGATGGTTTGGTACAGAGATGGAAAGGATTTTGAGAGGCCTTTTGTTTATATGTAAACAGATCAGACTTCAGGCCAAAGTGGTCACGTTTTAGAAGTGACCTGTATAATGAAAGGAGAGTGGTTAGCTCTCTAGCTGAGCAGTTTAGTTCAGTCTTGAACTGGTGAGGAGTTCAACGGGGAGCTGTGTGGAAACTCTTTCTCTCTTTCTGCCCTTCAACTTCAACCTGTAAGCATGTGTTCCATTTATTACTGGGTTTTAAAGGGAGTTTGCTTATTGGGACTGTTGTGTATATTCGAAACAGCGTAATTAAGTCTAGTTTGGATAGACTGAGTTCTGCATGGGTTCTTTATTCTGTTCTTTGTGTTTCATTGTGTAATTTTGTGAATAAATGTTTTGTCTGTTTTAAACCTGGTAGTCAACCTCGCTAACATAATCCGGGTAATTTTCATTGTAAACATACCTAAACAAATTGCAAAGTTATGATCTAGGCTGCCTGCTTAAGCATGTTTTGCGTGGTCTGGCCTCATGCATAACACTATGTGAATGCTTCCTCTGATTTTTACTAAGCAAATACTTAGAAGACTGAATGGCTGGTTCAGTTCTTTCATCTGGTATTGCAAATGGCCCCTAATTAAATTGACTAAACTGTAGTTACCTTCCAGACTGAGAGGAGTGGGCCTCCCAGATATCAAAACCTATCAATTAAGCTCATTACATGATTGGGCCCAGGGGGACCCTCACTCACTTTGATTGGACATTGAAGCATCTCAGACAAGATGCCTCCTCATTAGCCTGCTATTCTTAAACAAAATGAGGACAGTTAAGGAATATTGCCATAGTTCAATAGTCATCAATGCTGTCAAGGCGTGGTGGGCAATGCGTCAGGGTGAGAGCAATATTGCGAAAACATCATTTTTGACACCCATTGTTAGTCTGCCGGGCTTTCAGACAGGGATGGTGGACTCTGGGTTTAAACTATGTGCTGCTCAGGGCATGTCTTGCTTCCGTAATTTATTCGCAGGAGACATATTGATGTCCTTTGATCAGCTGGCTCAGAAATATGAATTGCCAAGTAGGGAAGTTAAAAATCACACAACACCAGGTTATAGTCCAACAGGTTTAATTGGAAGCACACTAACTTCCAATTAAACCTGTTGGACTATAACCTGGTGTGTGATTTTTAACTTTGTACACCCCAGTCCAACACCAGCATCTCCAAATCACAAGTAGGGAACTTTTTTCTTTCAAATTAGAAATTTCATATAAAAAGAGACCACACTTCTAACTGATCCTTCGAGGTCCGACTTGGAGAGGAGGATATTGAGTGCTGAAGGTACGTTATCTGTTAGCAACGCTTATCATCTATTGGGAGAGGGCCCCTTGGACAAGACTGAACGGCTCTGTAAGGTGTGGGAGAGGGAATTGGACATTGAGATCTCTTCTGAAATATGGAAGGATATCTGGGAAAATGCAAGAAGGATCTCGATTTGCAACAGGACCCATGCCTTGCAATTGAAGAATCTCCACAGGGTACGTTTGGCCCCAGACCACCTCGCTAAGTTTAAAGCTGGAGCATCTCCAATGTGTCTTAAATGTAAAGTGAGCATGGGCACGCTTCCTTATTGTCTTTGGTCCTGCCACAGACTGCGGACACACTGGAGCGCTGTGGTAGGCGAAATAGAGAAGGCCTTTGGGATGAAAGTGGAGATTCACTTTCATTAGATGCACACACAAAAAAAGCCTTTTCGGTATCCTCACTTTTTGCGCAAGAAAGAACATTCTATTCGGGTGGGTGTCGGAAAATCCCCTGGGGCTGGTGGGCTGGCATAAGCTAGTCATGGAGCACATCCCCTTGGACTTTCTTACGAGTATGGTGTACCATAAAACAGAGAATTTCTATAAGACATGGTGGCCGTTTATGGACTTCCTGGATACAGATTTGTCCACCATACGAGTAAGGGCCTTTATACAGCTATGGCAATTCTATGTATTGAATCTGGTATCCAGAGAGGAGGAATAAGAACTATGAATATGTATAAACTTATGCGCTCGATGATCAAGGGGTATTGCTTTGTTTTGCTGAGCTGTGTTATTATTATTACTATTATTACTGTTAAGATTTTCCTTTTTTAGCTTAGCTATTATTTGTTTATCTATGTGATTATTGAGTTTGTTTTTAATATTGGTTTGAATTGTTCGGTTTTGTATTTGTAATATTCAAAAGAAAAAAAATTCATTTTTTAAATAAAAATATATTTTAAAAAAAGCATTATTTGAAAAGAACCTTAAGAATTTCACTTGTGTAATTATATATATATATATATATATATAACAAGCAGGGGAACAAGAAATATGAATGTGTTCCAACAGCAAACTAGCCAGGTTCTTGTCAACAAATCAGATTCAGGGTGAAAGCAGAGTAATTAAGGAAATTATGTGGACCAACGGTTAACTAGTTTTGTCCTGAAACTGTTGCTATGCTAATTCACCATGACGTGTTTTTTTCAATTTCTTTTCGACTTATCTTTCTTGTTGTTTCACATTGCTGATGAGAATTACTATTTGACCTGGTGAATTTGTCTTCTGTCAGAAACAGATGCAAAGTGGACAGTGTTTGTGAAACACCCGTACCTGAGGAGGAAAGCCTAAGGTTCATTAAAAATTGGGCCTCAGCTCTTATCTATGCAATATTATTTGGTTGTGGATGCCAATCATGCAGTTCAATGCTTGGAGTCCTGGAAAATTTGGCTAGCTCCAAGGTCACATAGCTCGACAAGGGAATCTGTCAGCTGAGATCACTGACCCTAGGTGCTGAGCAATGTGCTTAGCAAGCATTCGTTCTCTGATTGGGAACAGCAGAAAAAATATGGAAATATAAGCAATGAAAATAGGATGCTATAAGGTAGTCATGCAGCATAAGAAAGTGAGAAAGCAAGTTAGAATTGTTTGGAATTACTTTGCATACCAGACCAGTTGATCCACCAACATGAAGAAGTATTATCACAGAAAGTTCATACTGATGGGTCACAAGAGGCACTGTTATACCTATTGAGTTATACTATCATACAAAAAGGATATAATGCAGTGCAAATCAACACCTACAAAAGGCAATAACTCAAGACTGTTTGTTGGAGGAGCAACCAAAACGATTAACACCTCAATAAATCACCCACAGACAACCCAAATTTCTATAACTCACAACTTTGTTTTTTCCCTATCTCCCTCAACAGTCAATATTTGGAATGCAGCTTTGGTCTTGCAGAACAAATAATATCCAAGGAGTTTTCCAAGGAGTAGAAATGTGTCAGGTTGTGTGGGAGCAGGTAGCATGGTACAAAATCCTTACATCCTTAATTACGTCTGCAGTAAGCTCTGTTGCTAAATGCCCATATGGTCTGCACGTGAGCTTCAAAAATCAACAAAACCTCATGTTTCACAAGTGTACTAATCTCACTTGTTCAAATGGTAAAGGTCCAATGAGAACCATTATCAATAGTAAGGTATGGATAACTTCAACCAGATTCTTGCTCCTGGCATTATCAAAGATGGCAGTGTCACAATAGGCAGCGCACGAGCTCCTGTAACCGGGCTTGTCTGCTTTGTCTGCATTTTTTTCTTTTTCTTTTTCCTTCTTCCCCTTTTTCCTCAAATTTACCTGATAAAGAGAGTTCTTCAGCAGGAGACAGTTTTGATAGGCTCCAAAAGAGCGGTGGCGTCTTCAGAGGCAGTGTGTTTAGAGCATCAGTCACTCAACCTGTGATGCCTGGAGTGGGAAACTCCCTTTCACATGGAGTGAACCAGTGCCAGCAGCATGGCGGAAGGGGGGCTAGGAAGCCCAGACCAGGGATGGCATGGGCTGGGAAGCCTGGAGCGGGAATCTGCTTGTGGCATGCTGTAGCAGCGGAGAAGGGAAAGTTGAACACTCTTCAAGTTATTTTAAAATTATTTTCTTCTAAGCTAATGTGAATGGCGCCTAAGTGCGGCGATGGTACACACTTTTCACTGCATTTTATATTGAATACACGTGATAATAAAGGACGTTCTATTTCATCCCATGATCCTTACCATATTTACGTTTGAGGAGGTCAAAACTATGCTCAGTGATGATGCCTGACAGTAAATAACTTACTGACCTCTCACTGCCTGAAGATAGATCTGAAAATCACCACTTTAGAGGAGATTCAGCAAGCGTGAGTAAAATTATGCCCCAACTGAATGACATTTGCAGGGAATGAATGCCATCTTTATTCATTCTTGAGATGTCAGCACTAGTCACATGGCTAGCATTTATTCTCAATCCCTACTAGATCAGGAGAAGGTGGTAGTAAACTGCTTTTTTGAACTGCTGCAGTGCATATGGTGTAGGTATGTCCACAATGTTGTTTGGCAGCGGGTGTTCCCGGATTTTGACCAGTCTCTTCTATTTCTCCCATATTATCTAACACACATTACAGCTTAAGAATAGACATGTTTTATTCATAGCCTGTACCAATAGAGATTTCCCCACTAATTTAATTTTCTTCTTCATTTATTTAGTTCTTTATTATTCTTTGCTTAAATTGTCTTCTCTCTCAAAAGTATTGATTCTTTGCTGAAACATGACTTTGACTTTCCAATGTTTCACATCGTATCCAAGAAGCCATCATCATTTGATAACCTGAACAAAATCTTCAACCTGAGAGGGCATTAGAACAGAAACCAATCCTGTTTTTAACCGTAAGCAGGAAATATTGGATAGCAATCCCTTGCAATCCCAGGGATACTGAGACTAACAACACGGACTTTACTAGCAGCTAAAATTAGCATCAGTTTGAGTGTCAAACAAGGGATACTCTTGGTCCTTCCCCTGAGCTTCTCATTCTCTGAACAAACTGAGCCATTAACAGCTACCTCCTCAAGTTTACCACAGTTAAATTAAAACTGATGGTGAATTGGCGAATGGCTAATATTGCAGATAACGCTAAAGTTGGAGATATAGTGGACAGTTAGGAAGGATACCTCGGAATACAACAGGATCTTGATCAGATGGGACAATGGGCATGGAAGTGGCAGGTGGGGTTTAATTTAGATAAATGTAAGGCACTGCATTTGGAAAGGCAAATCAGGACAGGACTTATACACTTAATGGTAAGGTCTTGGGAAGTGTTGCTGAACAAAAAGACCTTGGACGTGGAGTTGCAGGTAGATAGGATAGTGAAGAAGGCATTTGGTATGCTTGCCTTTAGCAGTCAGTGCATTGAGAATAGAGGTTGGGAGCTCATGTTATGTAAATTACAAAAAGTAGTGGACCCAGCACCGATCCTTGTGGCACTCCATGGTCACTGGAGTCCAGTCTGAAAAACAACCCTCCACAACCATCCTCTGTCTTCTACCTTTGAGCCAGTTCTGTATTCAAATGGCTAGTTCTCCCTGCATTCCTTGAGATCTAACCTTGCTAACCAGTCTCCCATGGGGAACCTTGTCGAACACCTTACTGAAGTCCATATAGATCACATCCACCGCACTGCCCTCATCAATCCTCTTTGTTACTTCCTCAAAAAACCCGAACAAGTTTGTGAGACATGATTTTGAAAGGATTCAGAAAAGATTTACAAGGATGTTGCAGGGTTGGAGGATTTTTACTATCAGGAGAGGATAAATAGGCTGGGGCTGTTTTCCTTGGAGCACCTGAGGCTGAGGGGTGACCTTATAGTGGTTTATAAAATCATGAGGGACATGGATAGGGTAAATAGACAAGGTTTTCTCTCCACGGTAGGGGAGTCCAAAACTCGGGGGCATAGGTTTAAGGTGAGAGGCGAAAGATATGAAAGGGTTCTAAGGGGCAACGTTTTCACAAAGTTGATAGTGTGTGTATGGAATGAGCCGCCAGACAAAGTCGGGGAGGCTAGTACAATTACACCATTTAAAGCGCATCTGGATGGGTATATGACCAGAAAGGGTTTAGAGGGAGATGGGCCAAATGCTGGCAAATGGGACTAGATTTGTATAGGATATCTGGTCGGCATGGAAGATTTGGATTGAAGGGTCTATTTCCGTGTATCCCTTTGACTGTAAGACTCTATGACATAAGTCTAGACAATTAAAAGTATGGGAAAAATTTCTCCATGTGCGTTTATGAATGGTGTCAGCCGTAATTTATCTGAAGTCTTAAAGATTTCCGTTGAAGTCCTACTCCAGAAACATGATTAGAAAATCTAGGCTGACATTTCAGTGCACTACTGAGAGATTTTTGGACTTTCAGAGATTCCACCTTTTGGATGAGATGTTGAAGGGAGGGCTATTTAAGGAGAATGTGAACAATGGTTCTACCTTAAAGAAGATTGGAAGAATTCTTTCTGATAGCCCAGAAAATGCTTATCTCTCAACCAATAGCATAAGAACAATTATTTGATTATTACCTCATTCTGCTTGTGGCAGCTTGGCGAGAGGTTGGTTAGCTCAGTTGGCTGGATGGCTGATTTGCATTACACAACCATGCCAATAGTGTGGGTTCAAGTACCATGAATGTTGAGGTTACCATGAAGGACTCTCTTTGTCAACCTTTCCCAACCCTGAGGTATGGAAATTCTAAGGTTAAACCACCACCAGTCTAATGAGGGAGTGGGACCATAGTGACATTATCTTTACTTTTATCTGCTGTACACAAATTGGCTAATGCGTTACAGCAATAACTAAATTGCTAAATTGCTTATTATTTGTAAAGTTAGAACGTCTTGAGATCACAAAGGACACCTGTAAAAATGCAAGTTCTTTTCTTTTTTCTTTTTACACTAACAGTATCAAAAAGACTCCTGTCTCTGAGCCAGATTCTCTGGGTTTAGGTTCTGCTCCAGGTCTTCTGGGCATTGAAGAAGCTTTCACGATGCAGCTAAACATGCTGATAATCAACCTGCTAATCCTTTCAACAAGCCCATGGCAGGCAGGATGAGCAGAAAAGACTCCTGGTCTGCTATACATAATGTGATGTGGAGATGCCAGTGTTGGACTGGGGTGGACAAAGTTAAAAATCATTCATAAATTCTGTGTCTTACAATCCTGCCTCACAGCTATCTGATGAAGGAGCAGCGCTCCAAAAATGGACAGGTTTCCCTTGAGCTTTAACCATTTTGTCCCTCTCCAAAACAGACAGAGAGGCCTACAATCCCTTGTGAACCAAGGCTAATGAAGGATGGAAGAGTATCAGATATATTGCTTTCCTTTAAAGCTGTTATGATATCCTTCTCTCCAATACTCGTGAGACAAGAATTTCAATGGTCCATCACCTTAAACAATATTAACTACATTGTAGAACTCCCCATTGATATGCAATAATTATTCATTCCGGTTGCCGTCAAATCATAGGGAAATGCCTGTTTACGTACCTTTGGTCTTATACTATAATTGCCCAAGCACCAATAATTGCAAAGCATGACAAATAGAAGAGTCTGTAAGCAGCCACAGATATCTGAAGCCTTTCTTGAATACATTGATACCCAAACAGGTATTTTAATTCTAACTGTTAAATCATAATTTACCTTTATTTTTCCATTCTTAAAACTGTAGTTAGATATTAAGATATAATAGCATGGACACATTTCAACAGTTGCATATCATTTGTTCACATTTTAAGTTATAATTACAGAGTCTGGTGAGACCCAAAGACAGCTGTGATTCTTTTCAATATACATTTGCTGCTCATTACAGTGAAAATTGATTTTCACTTCACATTTAGCAATAGTGTGAATGAATTAATGATTAGATATACTGCAAGGATACTGCAACCATAGAAAATATCATACAGGAAATTATGTGCTTGTTTTCCCAAGTGGCCACATGTGGCTTGTGCCTAGTGTATTAAAAAACTATGCTCCAAGTTAACTTTTACCTAACAACCCTGGAAATCCATTCCATATGGGTCCAAACATGCAACCTGAAAGGTACCACACAGGCCTTGTTCCATGGTAAATTCTGTGTCATTGTGCTGCACATTGAGAAAACTATCCACACACAAGACTTAAGTCATTAATGAATACTGATCATTGCAACATTTGTTATTTCATTATTTGAAGATTTTAATTAAGTTTCCAAACCATCTAGAATGCATATCAAGAACAAATAGCTCAGAAACCAAGGGCTGCAGTCACCCTCGAAAACAAAGTTGGTTCTGTCTCATGATCCAATCCTACTCCTGAGAGTAAAATTAGGGCCAATCAAGGATAGTAGTGGGAAGTTGTGTGTGGAGTCAGAGGAGATAGGGGAAGCACTTAATGAATATTTTTTGACAGTATTCACTCTAGAAAACCACAATGTTGTCGAGGAGAATACTGAGATACAGGCTACTAGACTAGGTGTGATTGAGGTTCACAAGGAAGAGGTATTAGAAATCCTACAGAGTGTGAAAATAGATAAGTCCCCTGGGCCGGATGGTATTTATCCTAGGATCCTCTGGAAAGCCAGGGAGGAGATTGCCGAGCCTTTGGCATTGACCTTTAAATCGTCATTGTCTACAGGAACAGTGCCAGAAGACTGGAGGATAGCAAATGTGGTTCCCCTGATCAAGAAGGGAAGTAGAGACAACCCTGGTAATTATAGATCAGTGAGCCTTACTTCAGTTGTTGGTAGAGTGTTGGAAAAGGTTATAAAAGATAGGATTTATAATCATCTAGAAAAGAATAATTTGATTAGAGATAGTCAGCACGGTTTTGTGAACGGTAGGTCGTGAGTCACAAACCTTGTTGAGTTCTTTGAGAAGATGACCAAACAGGTAGATGAGAATAAACTGGTTGATGTGGTATATATGAATTTCAGCAAGGCGTTCGATAAGGCTCCCCACAGTAAGCTATTATACAAAATGCGGAAGAATGGGATTGTGGTAGATATAGCAGTTTGGATCAGTAATTAGCTTGCTGAAAGAAGACAGAGGGTGGTGGTTGATGGGAAATGTTCATCCTGGAGTCCAATTACCAGTGGTGTACCGCAAGGGTCGGTGTTGGGTCCACTGCTGTTCGTCATTTTTATAAACAACCTGGATGAGGGCGTAGAAAGGTGGGTTAGTAAATTTGCAGACGGCACTAAGGTCGGTGGAGTTGTGGATAGTGATGAAGGATGTTGTAGGTTACAGAGACACATAGGTAAGCTGCAGAGCTGGGCTGAGAGGTGGCAAAAGGAGTTTAATGCAGACAAGTGTGAAGTGATTCACTTTGGTCGGAGTAACCGGATTGCAAATTACTGGGCAAATGGTAAGATTCTTGGTAGTGTAGATGAGCAGAGAGATCTTGGTGTCCAGGTACACAGATCCTTGAAAATTGCCACCCAGGTTGACAGGGTTGTTAAGAAGGCATACAGTGTTTTAGCTTTTATTAATAGAGGGATCGAGTTCCGGAACCATGAGGTTATGCTGCAGCTGTACAAACTCTGGTGCGACCGCAGTTGGAGTATTGTGTACAGTTCTGGTCACCGCATTATAAGAAGGATCTGGAAGCTTGGAAAGGGTGCAGAGGAGATTTACTAGAATGTTGCCTGTTGTGGAGGGAAGGTCTTACGAGGAAAGGCTGAGGGACTTGAGGCTGTTTTCATTAGAGAAAAGAAGGTTGAGAGGTGACTTAATAGAGACATAGAAGATAATCAGAGGGTTAGATAGGGTGGAGAGGGAGAGCCTTTTTCCAAGTATGGTGATGGCGAGCATGAGGGGATATAGCTTTAAATTGAGGGGTGATAGATATAGGACAGATATCAGAGGTAGTTTCTTTACTCAGAGAGTAGTAAGGGTATGGAATGCTTTGCCTGCAACGGTAGTAGATTCGCCAACTTTAAGTACATTTAAGTCATCATTGGACAAGCATATGGACATACATGGAATAGTGTAGGTTAGATGGGCTTCAGATTGGTATGTCAGGTCGGCACAACATCGAGGGCCGAAGGGCCTGTACTGCGCTGTAATGTTCTATGTTCTATGTTTTGTATCATAGAATCCCCACAGTCTGGAAGCAGGCTATTCAGCCAATCATGTCCTCCAAACAGCTTCCCACCCAGACTCAGCCCCGTAAGCCGGTGTCTACCAAGACAATTCCTCCTAAACTACATACCCCTGGGCACGATGAACAATTTAGTATGGCCAATGCACCTAAACTGCACATTTTTGGCCTGTGGGAGAAAACCAGAGCAAGTTCACACAGACACAGGCAGAATGTGCAAACTACACACAGACTGTTGCCCAAGGCTGGAATTGAACCCAGGTCCCGAGTGCTGCCAGGCAATAGTGCTAGCCACATGGATCAGGTTTTCTGCCCAAGTAAAGATGTGGAGGTGCTGCTGTTGGACTGGGATGAACAAAGTTAAAAATCACACAACACCAGGTTATAGTCCAACAAGCTTACTTGGAAATAATAGCTTTCGGACTGCTGCTCCGTCATCAAATATGCCAGACTCTGGCATATTTGCAAACATGGAATTTCTGCTCAGGGGAAGTTTGCCAATGTGTTGAGCACTGCACTGATTTTGCCAAGAAAAGTTACACTCAAATTTCCAAGCAAAGTTCATTGCTGTAAGTCCAAACCAGGACTTATACACTTAATGGTAAATTCCTAGGGAGTGCTGCTGAACAAAAAGAGCTTGGAATACAGGTTCATAGCTCCTTGAAAGTGGAGTCGTAGGTAGATAGGATAGTGAAGAAGGCGTTTTGTATGCTTTCCTTTATTGGTCAGAGTACTGAGTACAGGAGTTGGGAGGTCATGTTGCAGCTATCCAGGACATTGGTTTGGCCACTTTTGGAATATTGTGTGCAATTCTGGTCTCCTTCCTTTTGGAAAGACGTTGTGAAACTTGAAAGGGTTCAGAAAAGATTTACAAGGATGTTGCCAAGGTTGGAGGATTTGTGCTATAGGGAGACGTTGAATAGGCTTAGAGCTGTTTTCCTTGGAGCATCAGAGACTGAGGGGTGACCTTATACAGGTTTATAAAATCATGAGGGGCATGGACAGGATAAATAGACAAAGTCTTTTCCTTGGGGTGGAGGAGTCCAGAACTAGTGGGCATAGGTTTAGGATGAGAGGGAAAAAGATATAAAAGAAACCTAAGGTGTAACTTTTTCACGCAAAGTATGGTACATTTATGGAATGAGCTGCCAGAAGAAGTGGTGGAGGCTAGTACAATTGCAACATTTAAAAGGCATCTGGATGGGTATATGAATAGGAAGGGTTTGGAGGGATATGGGCCGGGTGCTGGCAGGTGGGACTAGATTGGGTTGGGATATCTGGTCAGCATAGACAAGTTGGATTAAAGGGTCTGTTTCCATGCTGTACATTAGATTAGATTAGATTAGATTAGATTAGATTAGATTAGATTAGATTAGATTAGATTAGATTAGATTAGATTAGATTAGATTAGATTAGATTAGATTAGATTAGATTAGATTAGATTAGATTAGATTAGATGACTTGCACATCTTTGGAGTGTGGGAGGAAACCGGAGCACCCGGAGGAAACCCACGCAGACACGGGGAGAACGTGCAAACTCCACACAGTCAGTTGCCTGAGGCAGGAATCTCTATGACTCTATGACTCTAAACAGTTAAACCAACCAAAATTGATTTGGGACTTGAACAAGGCATTCTCCAGCATCACAGAAATGAGAGAGTTAATGCTCTAGATCTTTTTTTAATTGGCTTCAACTGATTGTTTTGATCTTCCTTTGATTCATACAACTCCGAACTAGCCATCAATTGGAACCAAAAGAAATCAAAGAACTGTGGATGCCGGAAATCAAAAACAAGAACAGAAATTGTTATAAAAACTCAGCAGGTCTGGCAGCATCTGTGGAGAGAAAGCAGAGTTCATCTTTCAGGTCCAGTGACATTTCCTCAGAATTCTGATCAATTGGAACCACATGGTTGTGTCCTGCTCCACTGCAACTGACTGAATTCAGATTAATTCAAAGTAAATCTGAAGCAGGTGCAGCTCTGGCAGAACAAACACAAAAGGATAAAATTTCAATTTAATGCTGGTCCTTGTAGATAGGGATGATTCGAGCTGGATCAATGTGATGACAGGTGCCTGTGCACCCAGGTTTAAATGAAAGCTGTGATGAATATCCTAAATAGGTCAAATAGGTGGAAACTTGCCATTTTGACCCAGGAGTGGTGTGGTCGGTTTTATGGGCAGGGACAACGTAAGGAGAATGTATTTCTTAACCAGTTTGGAAGACCTGGATTAATGTTTCACCTGCTCCAGGGGTATGTAAAAACATAGCTGAACAGGTTGATGATAAAATATCTAAAAGATAATGGATACTGAGCCATAATGTATTTGTGCTGTTGCTTTTCTGTGCTGCTGTAATGAGGTTTTCGCATATTTTGAAATAAAAATTAGGATTTCTGCTTTCTCACAGCCAAGATACAGGATTTCTGCCTTTTCCACACCTTATGGGATCAATGTTGCTATTTGTGGGCCTTAATAAATTATTTCCATTTCCTTTTCGTGGCTTCACTGAATTAATCTCACTGCCAGCAGCTTTCATAAATGATGCCAGCTTAGATTTTGTTTTTATTGAACCACTCTCACTATTTGCAGCTTTAAGAAATGAATCCCACCTCTTGATTTTTTTTTCCCTGGATAGTTCCTGCCCCCAATAGTTTAAATAAATGCTTCCTCCTTTTAATGTGGTTTGAAGGAAGGGTCTCTCGTGTTTTCAGTCACTTTAATAAAGTCTCCAAACTTTCTTCTTCTATCTTCTAACTTTCTGCTCTTCCCCTTCATCATTTTAATTCTGTATTTTCACCTTACCCAGATCTGTGACCTTGGTCTGAATGCTTTAATGGTCCTGGATTTCCCTTGTGATGGCTGCCCCTTATGGCAGTGAAATTCGATCTGAACTTTTAAGTACCTTCCTTACTCTTTTCTTTCTCAATCTGTAATAATGCTCACTTTTAAAGAAGGTTTTTTCTTGCCCGCCAACAATTTTAACTTTTCTCACTGAGCCTCCTTTGCCTTTTCACTCACTGGCTGAACCCTAACTTAGGACTGTTGCTCTGCCATGCGATTCAATCTCTAGCTGCTTTAGAGAGTAACTAATTCTCCTTCTTCAGGAAGTGCCTAACTCTCCCATTTCAGCACATCTCTCATAGGTCTGAAATGATTTTACAATGATAGATTCTTCCATAATAAAGCTTGCCATGAAGGTTTCCTAAGTAAGATTCTTGAATATTCTGCTGCTGATTATCTGCAGAACCAAGAGAATGAATATTGAGTCCGAAGGTGCTGAATGCTCTTCAGATCTCCATCGCTCCCAGCACGTTATATGAGGCAGCTAAGTGAAATCCATACCCATTGGTCATCATGTTATATGTGGACCAAGCCAAGTTTACACTTCATCAGGTGACAGATTTCAACTGTAAAGACCCACTGGGTCTGTTTGGCCTACAGTAGTAGAGAAAAACCATTTTGTGGTCCAACAGGAAGAGATTCTGGTATTGAACAATAAGTAGTTTATTGCCTGTTAGCAGCTAATTTGAAGTTATACTGATATGATAGACATTGTTACAGAGACTAATAGGAGAATTGGATGTTCGGTTTTACTCCTCCAAAATCATGAACCGATCTGCTCATTAGTCGATATATATCTTCATCATATGGGTCATGATGATGGGCCTCTATGTTGACCCTTTTAAACCCATATATAACACAAATATGAGCATATCTCTTTTGTTTACAGAGAAAGAGACCCTATGTCTGAAGATTACCAGCTTGTCTGCTCAATCACAGAATCACGTCTAAAGGCAGACATTTTGTTTCCCAAGTCCAGTCTTGTTGAGAATGGTCTGTTTTCTCCTCATTTCAAACTATGGACGAATCAGCCAGTCATTGGGGCATGCAGCTTATAAAACTGGCCTTACATGAGCACCAAAATTCATACACAAGATTGTTGTTCAAAACTGAATGACTGAGAGATGTTTTATTTTTTATCATGGTTCCTGTGTACAGAATGGGTTGCAGGAATCGATGAATGTAAAATGCATCAGGGAAATCAACAAGTTATTGAAAGAGCAAGAAAGGGCAGAAACATCCTGAGGCTGAGAGATAATATTTTTTAAAAAGTTACGGTGGTAAGGTTACTTTGTCATGATGTTCAAAAAAATAGCATAATTTACACTTTGTGTTGTTTGCTGACTAATTAACAATAACTTATATTTAAACAGTACCACTAATATAACTCATTCACAAAGACATCATAAACAAAGTATGACACTGAGCTACAGATGACCAAAAGTGTGATCAACGAGGTAGGTTTTAAGAACTGTCTTAAAGGAGGATAGTGAGGTACAGTCGGAGATGGGTATGGACTGGATTTCAAAGCGTGGAGACGAGGCAACCAAATTATCTGAAATTCTGATTGTTGTTACTGTTTTGTATTACATGCTGGCTAGTGTAATGAAGTCAAAGTTGTTCATCCAATCAGTTCCCCTTCCCCCTCACTCCCACAAACTTCAAATCACTGCAAAACTATACAATGATTTCTGTAAACCACAACTGTCAACAAATACCAAGACAGAGGATTTATATAGGACAGGATATATGAAAGTATATTGGGATATATATATATATATATATCCACAAAGTATATATCCACAAAGTGGATGGGTAAACAAATTGGAAGTCAGTTCTATTTATCTTTAGCTGTTTCACAAGCGCAGGTGTACAGACATTATAATTGAGTATTTAAATGTTTAATTATCTCAGTTATGGGAAGGTGGTGGTGTAGTAGCAATGTCACTGCACAAGTAATCCAGAACCCAGGTTAACGATCAGGGAACATGGGTTTGGATCCTGCCAGAGCAGAGGGTAAAATATGAATTCATTAAAAATCTGGAAATTTAAAAAAACTAGCCTAATGGTGACCAGATATCTATTGCTGATTGTCATAAGATCCCATCTGTTTCACTCATGCACTTTAGGGATGAAAATCTGCCTTCCTCACTTGGCCTACATGTGACCCCAGCCCCACATCAATGTAGTTAACTCTTAAATGTCCTCTAGGGTCTCGGATGGGCAAAAAATACTGGCTCATTAATTGACATCTGTATAACATGAATGAATAAAATACTGGTTTCAGAATGAATATAAGAAAAATTTGCAGGTTGTTACAGTCTCTACCATCAAATATACCACAACTAATAATAAAATGAAGAGGAGTCCATGAGAATTGGTTCTGCTTCCATAAATTTGGGGAAGAATGATTTACTCAAAAAGAGAGATAAAGATAAACATGAAATTCACAGTAAACTAATGGAAACTTTCAAAACATGATTATCTGAAAGAAACATACTGATCCAAAAATTACTTCAATTTCAATCCAACAGCAATTCTCTTGGCTTTTATTTTTTCAATCTTCCAAAGATCCTTTCAAAATTGGAACACTTAAAACAGGATTTCAACTAAAAGATGCAAGAGGTAGGGCTCTAATTGCTGGTAAGTAGGTAACAAAAGATAGTTTAAACAGTCATGTGATTAACACACCCTTATCTCAGGTAAGATTTATTGGTCATTTGATTCATACAGACCTGTCTGATATCTAAAACCAAACATTGAACAGTACACAAGAATAATACTTGGCAATGTAAAATAGTCAATGCATCTCTGTAGCTGTTTCTCAGCACCATATTTTGTCAACTACATATTGCTGATCAGTGATATGCCAAAGTTGCCAAAAAAGCAAGGCAGCTTTAGTCGACACAATAAAGCCTGCATTTCTAACACAAATAGCTTTCTCAGACCTGTAAATAAAATAGAGGCGTGCTGATGTAATTACAGCAGCAAAGGTCTGCGAAGTGCTAATTAGCAGCAACTGATGGTAAACAGGATGGGTGATTTCAGAACTTTATCACTGCAAAACTCTAAAAATGTTTACCAATCTTGGTCATTCTATGGAGTACTATTTAAAGGATCACATAAATCCACCCCAAACAGTCCCAAGAAAAAGATTTATTTTACCAAATCTCACATTCCAGCTTAAAGTAATGAAATTTGTCCATTAGTTAAAGTTGGTCATTGATCCATGTTTATCCAAGGTTCTAAAATAAACCAAATAGGTCCAGCCTGAAAATACTTTATTTTTAATTTTATCTCATCATTATTGGTGTGAAGCTCCCACTGGCTCAATAAAAGTCATAGTCCATTGCAATTTTCTACCATGAAGTAGTGAAAGCTCCTAGGTCTCACTTGACACGCAGTTAAACTGATTCCAGTTGGGAAATTATTAGAAACGCCACAAATAGGTTCCAACAGAAAAATATACTTTTATGGTCATTGTTACAGAAAGGGCGAATCAATTATGTTACTAGATAATTGAATGTTCAATCAACATTCAATATTTCAAATGGTTAATGATTACAAAATATGGCATTGTTGCCACTTCAAAACTGACCTACAAGGGTGGGAGTCATAACAAGGAGGAAAAACTTAAAAGGTGGAACAAGTTGTGAGGCAAAAAAGATTTAACCTTTTCAGGTAAGATATAATAAGGCTACTGCGTGCAATATGGTCAAATGGTTAGAAAGGACCAGGGTAATAAACATACTTGAGTTTCTCTTCATCCAAGAAAAGTCCCATATAGTCAGCGTATCAAACTCCAATTGCTCAGCTTTATGTGCCGATCCCTGCTGAGAACTGGGGGAAGAGGTGTGAGGTCTGGTGTTTGGTACTTCAGAGCCAAACAGCTCAGGGTTGGTAAGACTCAATAATTGGAAGTTTACATTGAAGAAGGTAACTCTGATTGCAAAACTTCTCAACTATTTACCAGCAAAGTATACAACGGCTGGCAATGTGGAAAATCACAGTTGTGTCAACAGAATGGACAGGGGACGTCAAAGATACAAGAGGGTATTCAGCCTGATCAGCAGTTCATCATGAAGGACAACTTTCAATTCAAACTTGCATCCTTTCAGCTGCTAAATCTGCATTGCACCAGTGTGTGTTCAGCTGTCTTAGAGGAGGGAGTAGGAGAAACTCTGCACAAATACCACCCACTTAAATGTACTCCACATGCAGGTTGTTTAGCAAATGTTATTACTACTGGACGAGTCAGATCCCGGATTGAAATTTGTCTTGATAGATCATAGGTTGCTTTTTTTTGGTGCTCTTTCACTGAAACACAAACACAGAACGTTGCAGAGTCAGGGTTAAAAATAAAAAAAATTATTATACAAAAGAAATTAAGATAGAATCCCTATTTTGTAGAAGCAGGCCATTTAGGCCATCAAGTCCACACCAACCCTCTGAAGAGCATCCCACCCACACCCACACACCCCCTCCTACCTCATTAACTCTGCATTTCCCATGGCTAACCCATCTAGCTTGCACATCCCTCAACACAATGGGCAATTTAGCATGGCCAATCCACCTAAGCTGCACATCTCTGGACAGTGGGAGGAAACCCACAAAGATGCAAAAATATACAAACTCCACACAGACAGTCACCCATGAGTGGAATCAAAACTGAGTCCCTGGTTCTGTGAGGCAGTAGCGCTAACCACCGAGCCACCATGCCACTCATAAATAAAACAGAATAAGCTGTTTAAATATAGCACAAATTTAAAGTTTGAAACACATTGTAAAATATAATTTCATTAATTCCAAAAACTCTGATTTATAGTGCTCACATCAGACAGAATATCCTTCTCCTTTACATCTATAGGACTTAATTTAACTGTGGTTTCAATTCTCCATCTACAGAATCTGATAGACTTGATACAACCGAGCTTCATGTCTTCAGGGTTTAAACCAAATACTTATGGTCTAGAACTTTGAAATTAAACTCCTTACATTTTCTTAACAGTCCTAAAACTACTTCCCTTTCTTCACAGCAGCTGTTATTCTAATCCACCTCCAACCAAGACTTCTACAAATTACCCATCTGAAACCCTTTTTTTTGCAAGCTATTAGTACTTTTCCTTAAGCATCCAAAAAATTCCAGATTTCTCTATTAAAAAAACTTAATGCACTACACTGTTAACTTTGTTTGCTGGTAACTCTCCCAATGTAAATAAAACTCTATCGAGGAAGAAAGTTTGTAATACTGTGTTTTAAAAAGCAAAGTTAAAAAGTCACACAACACAACCTTCAAGCAGGATTATTTGAAAGCACAAACTTTCGGAGCGCTGCTCCTTCATCAGCAAATCACTGCTGCTACAGAAATATTTACAAGTTATTCATGAAACTCCTTCAGACACACAGACAACAAAACACATTCTACTGGCTTCAAATCCAAGAATTAAAAAATAAGTGATAATAATATATACATATAAACCACACATCTTACATCAAGTTGTCATCAAGCAAAACACCAGACTTCCAAAGCCAAGTGGTGTGGGGAAGTGACAACTGAGGACTACCAATAGCTCTGTCTGCCATATGCTGCTCTGTCATGTTCCTGTGCATGTTCCAAGATCTTAACACAGGAGGAAAATTCAACTTAGAGCAGCTAGTGACCTCTTTAATTTGCAAAGACTCAAGACTTGCTGAAAGGTTATTGAACAGGCCATCGACAATGCATTTCCACTGCACATACGAGGGAGAACATTCAGCTGCTTATTGCTTATTTTGCCTTAGCCTCAGAATACATCTGCCCGACAATCAATCTGAAGAAGAGTGTTTGTATCAACTTGCACCCAGCCACATATTTCATGATCCCACATCACTATCATCCATGCTCCCTTCCATTCAGCAACAGATGTCTTGCTATCTGGGGACTATCCTCTCCCAAAACATTACACTGGATGACAAAATCAACCAATTTCCAGCAAGCGTTCTTTGCTCAGTCACAAATTACTCTACAGCCAGCTGAACACAGGAATGCCTATAATGAGATTACTCAAGCTTCAATTTAAAGACAATCTCAAAGACAACCTCATAGCTTGCTTGTTGAATCCCAACACAAAGGAATAAAACAACCTTTTGGATAGATGCAAATGGAAAAGTGTGTCATCAAGTGATTTCAACACTTGAGGAGAAGGCAGACATTGAACATTCATCTATCAAAGCTACAGGCAAATTATTTTTATACAGACGTATTATTTGACATACAGATGGTAAACAGAAAAATAACTAAATATATTCCAGAAGCTCTAATTTTACTTATATATGTAATATTGGCTTTATCTATTCTCTGCAAAGATCTGTGTCTGACAGCGGCCATTTCTATTGAATATTCTAGCACTCAGCATCTTTCTGCTTTTGGAGAACATTAGTCATAATTTTAAAAAGTTAGTAAATCATAAAATACAGACAATAATGATCCATCAAGTCATTTAACTCACATAAATATCATAAAATGCATTTATCTAGCAGTTAAGTTTCTGGTTGCACAATAAGTGATCACTATGTTTGGACACTATAAAAACTTTGTCTTTGTGCTTAGTGTTTCTAAAATCTGGGGACTGAAATGAGTAGAGCTGCTTAAAAAGCCACTACTTGAAAGAGTAGCTACAGTCTGAAAGCAAGTAACTGGACACACATGGCAGGTATTTGAAACAACTATTTGAACACGCAGTAATTGGAAAAAAAAACAGAAATTGCTGGAGAAACTCAGCAGGTTCGGCAGCATCTGCAAAAATGGAGTAAACATTTCAAATCACAAGTTCAGTTTCTCCAGCATTTTGTTTTTGTTTCAGATCTCCAGCATCCTCAGTTCTTTATCTGTTGGAAGTAGTATTTGCAGATGATCTGCAGACAAGGGCATATACTGATGCAGCACTCATTGGCAACAAAATGTAGATTGATCTGTAAACCGATAACAGAGACACAGAAAGAGAAAAAGAGTGCAGATCTTCTCCCAGCCAAGAAACAGCCTGTTCACTGCAGTCAAAAACTCAGTTTAAACCTGAAGTAAACCAGGTACCTTTCCTGCAACTACTGTAAGCTGTGTCTTTTGAAATGATAAATCAGAAACATTTTCCAAGTGAAGCAGTCACTCTGTACTTTTTGCAAACCAGGAGAAACATCCAGAGAAACACATCTGGATAATAAGAGATTTGGCCAGCTGAAGAAGGATCCTCTCAATATCAGAATTGGGAAGCAAAAACCACTGAACTGATTTTCCATTTTTTCTACTTCTGCCAACACTACATTTTCCCTGCGCGCGCACATGTGTGTGCATAAGAGTGTGTGTGTGTGTGCGTGAGAGAGAGGGGGAGAGAGAGAGAAAGGGGGAATTCAATTAATTTATATCAGTTTACTAGTAGTAATAGTCTAATCATCTATAATAAATAATCCTACTTGGTTAGTACAGAAACTTTCTATCAACTTTGGTATGAAAGTTATATAAACTGGGGTTCTGTGCATACTTTAAAAAAGACTTTAAAATTCAATATGACTCTGGACATAGCGGAGCTTGATTTACAGTGCACCACCCCAACTGGTTGTAACAATACCTAATTTGGAGAATATTGCAGAACCCTTATCATTCTGTCCAAATAGTGAAATCAAGGATTTGAACATCTTGATGGGCCTTTGAATCACAAGCTTGGTAAGACAC
The DNA here is from genome assembly GCF_004010195.1 of Chiloscyllium plagiosum. Lineage (NCBI taxonomy): Eukaryota > Metazoa > Chordata > Chondrichthyes > Orectolobiformes > Hemiscylliidae > Chiloscyllium > Chiloscyllium plagiosum. The sequence continues at coordinate 22,089,543 of NC_057718.1, read as the reverse complement.
TTCACTACTGCTGCTGTTTAAGGGGGTCTCTGAATTAGATATCAGCAATGGTAGCATCTATGTGCTTTGTCTCTCACATTCTCTTCTCACAAATGCCAAAGAATAATAATGATAAATTCCTGCATATTGATGTGGAGGCTGACGAAGAACAATATCGAGCTCAAAACATTAACTCTATCTCTCTCTCCACAAATGTTGCCAGACCTGCTGAATTTCTCCAGCATTTCCTGTTTTCATTTTGAAGTGATTCTTTTCTATGTTATCTGGACATTAAGGGACGAATATCCCTTCATATAGGTGAGTGGATGTTCTTGGGGTAACTGGACCTTGGATAGGGCAGTTACCCAATAGAACAGCATGGCCCATAGTTTCTTCAGTTTTGTTGTGATTAGAAATGTTATTGATTAGGCTGTTCCAGTGGAAAGGGCTTCCATGATCATGTCAGGAACAAATGCAAGGACTTGTATTTATATAACACCATTCATGTCAGGATGAACTACTTTTGAACTCCAGCCAATCTTGGCATGACGGAAATTAGAAGCCAGGAGCACAGAGCAAGCTCTAATAAAGAACAATTCAATAGTGACCGGATGATCGGTTTTAATGACATTAATTGGGGAAATTTATTGATCTAAGCACCTATCATTGAATAGCAGCATGGGAACTTTTACACCTGCTTAAAAAGATAGGTGAGATCTTGGCATTTAGCATCTAATAGGTGCCATCTCCTATATTGTAGCATACCCTTAGCATCCACAGCACTAAAGTATCACCCTGTAATTTACCAAGCGTAGAATAGTAGTGAGAATCTCAGAAACACACAGTTCCTACAAACACATAGTTCTTACACCACAAGCTCTCACTTGATATACAAAAATATGTCCAGAGGACTTTTGTTGGCTGGACTGCAGGCAAATCAATAAGCATAAAGAAATTTGAGGGAAATGGTAGAAATGTTTTGCCTTGCTAGAGTAATTTTCTGTGCCATTTCTGCAAGCCAACTGCAGCAAAACATGGCAAAAAAAATCACCCCCAATTTGTTTACAATAGTTTCACACGGTTCTGAATCAACAACTGCTTTTAATAAAAATGTATATTTGAGTCTGTATAAAACTGTCATGTATTCCTTTAGTGGATTAAACCATATTGTCCATTACTATCATTACTACATGAAAAATGGATCGTAGATGTTGGAAATCAGAAATAAAAGAGCAAAGCATAGCGGATGTGGGAAATTTACAATAAAAGCAAAAAATGGTTTCCAACATCCAATTTCAGCTTTTTTTTAAAGGGTTTTTCAAATATAATACTTTTTTACAAAGTGGATACAACACATAATGCAATAAAAAGTACAGATGAATTAAATCTCATTGCTTAAATCTTACAGATTTCCTTTATGTTAATTAAATTTTGATACATGTCTCCAATTTTGGTTTACAAAAGCGTTAACTATTATCCAATTGCATAATCATTGTTAATATCCTGATAATACGCCAGCATTAAAAAATCATAAGACATCATTAAGAAACTTACTTAAGAAAGTGAATGTAATTTTTTCTGTGTGAATAAAAATCTATTTCTGCTTGTAAATGTGGCAGTTTTGTCTACAGATGTATCTATATAAAACAAAGTCATTTATCAATTTAAGTGCAAAAAGGTCCTGGAATCATAAATTGAACAAGTTGCACTGTGGAAGCCTTAATTTAGGGGTTTGAAACTGGATGTACTAAAAATGCATCAAAAACAAATATAATTAGAATGAGGAATGGGGAAGAAATAATTCAAAAGCTACTGAGCTGAAATAACATGTCACACTGGTCAATACCAGTATGTTTTATTGTGAAAAAATGTCTATTAAGAAATATTTTAAAACTTAATATTTTCAATAAATCTATATTTAAGTCCATCAAGATGAGAAATACTGCTGCTGAAGAGTAGAACTCTTCACCTGTTAGTGTCAACCTCCTTCAAAAAATGTTTCAACTTCGAAGGTAAGGGTTGGTGACTCTCAGAGGGTCCCCCACTTTCCTATGTGCTTACAGGGATTCTCCCTCTACCCTCAAGAAATACGAGTTGGTTCACTGTTTTAGCTGCCAATCAAGCTGCATGGCAACAGACTTGCCTGGGGTTGAGTTAGTACCAGTGGAAGTGGGATGAGGCCTTCAGGCAGTTATTAATTAGCCACTTAAGGGACTCAATTGACAGTGCAGTGAGTAGGTCAGCCATGGGTCTTCCTGTCTAGAACTTAATTCTGACGGAAGAGATATCCACCATCATTCTCCACCTATCCATCTCTCAGCTCACAACCAGCGAAAGCAAAAGATTTCTCGTTTTCTCTAATGTCATAGTTATTACGTTGTGCAAGACATATTGCATTCTTGATATTTTCAGCTATTAACACAATTACATTCTCAAGCATTTCAGTTTCTACAAAATTGATTTGGAAATGAATTGTCATTATAACTCAGTAGCAACATTGCCAAGACTCATGATTCTTGAAGGGAGCCCTGCTATAGGATCCAAGTGGGAGTCTCGGAAAAACACTGAAACAGAGCTGGAGGAATCTCTGGCACTACATGAGGGTTTGTTTTGAGAATCATTGCTACAATATTACAGAAATAATGCACTTTTTATGGTGACAACTGCTATGTTTACAACAGTGGAAAACCAGATGGCTCATTCTCTTTGCTGCAGATTCACCATTGAATGAAATATTATAACACAATAGCCCAGATGATTGAAATGGGAAATTGATAGTTTGCCTCCAATGAAATTGCACACAGGAAGATGATTCTTTGCTCTGGGGTCACTGACTCCATCATTCTCCTGGGCAGCTCCTTTTATGACTTTAGATTAGCTTCCAACCACATATCAAATCCATCACTAATATCACCTAATTCCATCTTCATAACAGCGCCTGCTCTCATCCATCTGCTGCTGACACCCCATCCTGACCTTTGTCATACCCAGACCTGACTACCACAATGCCACCTGATAGTCTCCAATCATCTACCCTCCATAGACTTGAAGCCATCCAAAACTTTATGCTGTCACCTGTGGTAACTGACCTATATTACTTCCTGTCCAGCAGATCCTCATTTTTATAATTCCCAATTTTTTTTTTAATTCTCCATGACATAAGCTCCTCTCCATCTGTCTCTTCTAAGCTACCTCCATACCTCAACACTCAGATCTCTGCACTTCTCCATTTTGGCTTCTTCTATATCACATTTTAAATTACTCAATCATTTGTCATGTCTTCAGCTGCTTTGAGTAAGGAAGGGAAATTGGAATTTTTGCATTTATTGCTAAAAGAATAGAGTATAAAACTTCGGAAATTTTGCTGCAACTGCAATTTTGATCCCCTGACTTGAGGAAGGGTCTAGTTGCATTGGAGGCAGTTCAGAGGAGGCTCAATAGATTGATTCCAAAGATATGGGGCTTGTCTTCTGAAGAGAGATTGAGCAGTTTAAGCCTATACTTTCTGGAGTTTAGAAGAATGACAAGAAACCTAACCGAGGTATATAAGATCTAAATGGGATTGACAAAGTAATCCGAGAAAGGATATCTCCTAATGTGGGGTAACCTAGAATGACAGGTCATAGATTGACGAGGAGAAATTACTTGTCTCAAAGGGTCATGAATCGATGCAATTCACTACCCCAGATTGTGAAAGATGCCAAGAAATTGAGTAAACTTATGGAGGAGATAGACAGTTTTTAAATACACAATGGATTACAGGATTCTGATGAGTGGACAGGAAAATGGAGTTGAAGCCAAGATGAGATCAGCCATGATGCATCAAATGGCAGAGCATGCTCAAGGGGCTGAAGTGGCTATTCTTGCTCCTAGTTCCCAGTTCTTATGTTCTTCGGAGATTAACACTTCCCTTTCTCTCACCATTTAAGAAACACTCTGCATTTCTATTTATATTATTGAAGTAGATAACTTCACACCTCTCTATGTCATATTCCATCTGCCATGTTCTTTCCCATTCACTTCATCTGTCTAAATAACTGGGAAGCCTTTTCCCAACCCGCTCACAACTCACATTCTCCCCTAATTTTGTGTCGGCAACAAACTTGAAAGTTTTACCCATGGTGCCCTCAAGCAAATCTTTGAGACAGCTTGTGAACAGCTGAGACTGAAGCACTGACCCATCAATTGCAGTCAGCCAATTCAGAACAACTCATGTATTCCTACTCTGTTTTCTGTTCATTAACCAATTCCCAATCCACACCAGTACATTACACACTATTCTATGTGCTCTAATTTTGCTTAATCATTTCCTGTGTGAGACCATCTGAAAATCCAAATACAACATATCCATTGATTCTCCTGTATCGATGATAAAATAACCTCCTCAAAAATGTCAAAAAGTGTGTCAAACATGACTTACCTTTCATGAACCTATGTTCAATCTGCCCAACCCTACCATTATTTTCGAAGTGTCCATCCTTTATAGTTAAAAATCACACAACACCAGGTTATAGTCCAACAGGTTACCTTTCATGAACCTATGTTCAATCTGCCCAACCCTACCATTATTTTCGAAGTGTCCATCCTTTATAGTTAAAAAATCACACAACACCAGGTTATAGTCCAACAGGTTTAATTGGAAGCACACTAGCTTTCAGAGCGACACTCCTTCATCAGGTGATTGTGATAAAGGAGCGTCGCTCCGAAAGCTAGTGTGCTTCCAATTAAACCTGTTGGACTATAACCTGGTGTTGTGTGATTTTTAACTTTGTACACCCCAGTCCAACACCGGCATCTCCGAATCATCCTTTATAGTAGTTTCTTGCATTTTCCTACCATTGATGTCAGGGCAACAGATCTGTAGTATCCGATTTTTTCTTCCCTTCTTTCTTAAATAGTGGAGTTACATTTGTTACCTTCCAACTTGAAAGAACTATTGTGCGTGCCACCATCATACTTTCTAAGCATGTGGATTCTTTAGGATCTTATGTGGACCAGTGTACCTGATGGTAGTCATTCCTGTCATCACTGATTAAATTTTAATTCATGTTTCTTGTCCTGCCTGTGATTATTTTCCTACTATTTCAACAAATATTTTACTTATCCCACTTGAGATTCTCTAAAAGATGACTCATCACAGAATCTAAAGTGGAGATGTTAGCTGTTATCTATCTTCAGATCATCCTCTTTCCTACTCTATTAGTTGCTGCTGCCTCGCTTCAGGTCCTCCTCTTTCTCACTCTTTTAGGTGCCACTCACTATCTGTAGGAGTCCTGTCTCCCAGCCTTTTTGGTCCTGGTGCCTCTCTCCGGGTCCAACTCTCTTCCACACTTTTAGACCCCACTGTCTCTTTTCCGGATTCTCCTTTCTTCTGCTCCAATAAATGTTGCTGCCCTTCTCCAGATCTTCTTCTTCTCTCCTGCTCTTTTATTATTTTCCCAAATTGCCTTACCATTTCCTTTAAAAATCATTTTGCTACATATTCAAAATATATTCTGAATATATTGTTGAAACATAAAGCTTAATATTGTACTTCAACAGCAACTTTTGCCAGAACTATAATTCATACATACTCTGAGAAAAAACTCTCAGCAGACAATAATATTTATAGAACAAGATAAAAAGTACTTTGCCAAAATTAGTTGAGAAGCTAATTACCTTCAGAAGTAGAATGACTTAAAGCAATTTAATTTCCAATGTGGTTTAAGTGCATCAGGTAAATTAATCTTTTTTTACTATAAGATGCTTGATTAGAAAAGTTACTTCCTATTTGCTTCTTTGAAAGAAAGTTTTCACTGCAAATTAGTTATTATCAAATAATTCAAGTCAAATGATATGGTTGAGAGTATATGATTGTCAGGTATCTCTGATATACAAAGCACTGCTCATAATTCCAGCAGACAGGGCATAGCTTTGCTAATGGTTTATTTCCAGCATTCAATGGCTTTTCAGATTTGGTCCATTGCTTTTCAAAAATGTGCATTATAATTTTCTACATATATATGGTACTGCTAGAAAATTCTATGGATACTCAAAGGACTTTTGAAACTTCACTTGTAACTTTATCAGTATTTCTTGGTGCATAAAAGATAAATTTGATGATGTTAGCTGCATGATTATTTGATATCAATCTGGACTTTGCTGTGTCAATGAAAAGGCTGTGAGCACTCACCATCTTTACTGGGTGAAACTGATACCAGCTTCATGAGTCCACACATGTGCAATTAAACAAAGAAATCTGGAAGTTGCTGGCCATAACCCCTCCTCCACAGGACATACCACTGCGGTTTTTGCTGATGTAATCTTTAAAAATTACCACTCAGGTGTGAATTTAAACTAATTTATTATCACATCAAAGTCCAATTAGTCTTGACTGAACCTTAATTCTGTTAAATTAAATCATTAAGTAATTTCATAACTATATTAGTATTAAAACTTAATTAAAATAATTAAATTTAATTACTTTTGAACAACCTTGCTGGCCTTGAAAATGTAATTTTGCAAGTGTGTCTTATTCACTCAAAGGAAATGTTGCAGTTTTTTTAAAGTTTCTCTGTTTTTCTATTCAATGTTCTCCCTAATATCCCATACGGCTCAATATTTATTTGGCCTTCTGTACAATGATTTAAATGAAAATTGATTCTGGTTTTTACTTCCTATGTTGCCGGGTATCCTACAATCTGATTAGCTGATCAACCTGGCTGTTATTTTCCCTGTTCATAGTGTGACAATGCTGCTCCTTTAACAAGGTTATGTTGTCCTTGTTTTTTTTTTCAAAAGAGTTCATAATGGCAGAGATTCCAATATGTCTGGAAATACCTACTTGAGAAGGCCTTTAAGTATTTCTTTTAAAACACTTGCACAATGAAAGGGCAATGGCTAGTTCCCCCAGTTCAGAGGTTTGGTTTGGTTTTAACAAGCAGTCTGCTTGAGGCTGCTGGTCAAAGAAACAGCTCCATGCGGATCCTCTCTCTCTCTCTCTGACATCGCTCCTGTAAGAACCTTTGTTTAAATTTACCTTTTTGCTAAGGGGGGGTTATGGGATGTTGCAGGTATTTGGAACAGCATCGTTAAGTTATGATAGGGTCGATTGAGTTTTCAGACAGGTTAAGCTATTCTAAATTCGGTTCTCTTTTGTTCATGTTTCATTCAGTTGTCTTTAAATAAATTCAGTTTTGTTAAAACTGAGCAGTTGGGCCAGCTGCATCACACCTGGAATATTGACTTTAAAACAATTAGAAAAGTTAGAGTCAGAGCTACCTTCTTGAAATGTTTTGAGAGGGTCTGGCCTAGTGCATAACAATAGATAGCATGAATCCTCTATTAGAGACACCAAAGTAAACTAATATTCGAGAAGATGAAGTCATTTCTGAGACCCTGCTAAATCTTTGAAAACAGATTTTTTTTCCTGCTAACAGAAAATGGTGCTAGTTATTTTAATGAGAGATATCAAGTTTTAGATTAGATTAGATTAGATTAGATTA
>NC_057718.1:22046546-22082042 GCF_004010195.1 Chiloscyllium plagiosum | reverse complement strand
CTGCACATCTTTGGACTGTGGGAGGAAACCGGAGCACCCGGAGGAAACCCACGCAGACACGGGGAGAACGTGCAAACTCCACACAGTCAGTCGCCTGAGTCGGGAAATGAACCCGGGTCTCTGGCGCTGTGAGGCAGCAGTGCTAACCACTGTGCCACCGTGCCGCCCACAAGTTATTGAACAAAACACAGAATCAACTTATTTTTAGCAAAGTACGACCTTATGAACACTTAAAAATGTTTTGAGTATTCAAAACAAAGGCCTATATATACAATATACCTGACCATTTGATATATTTTCTTATTGAAATGGATAAAATAACTTAAAAATAACCAGAAAAAAGTACGCCTGCATCACTTATCAAGTGCACAATGTCCTAAGTCCATGTATATTTAATCTACGATTAACATCCCTTCTGGACCACTTATTGATCCTTTATGAAGTATTAGCCCTTCTCGACTTCCTGAATCAAAAATAAAATCAGAGGGTGGTGTCAAATGTCTCAATGAAATGTCAATTATTAAAATTCACTCATTATAGTGATTTCAGGGCAGTCGTATAACCATTCTTACTCTCATCCAAGAAAAAATGTTTTGAAAGAACAATGCAAAGGCAAATGTCCACAGATAACAAACATCTATCCAAACCCACCTGTGGACCTTTGGGAAAGGGATATAAAGTTATTACTTAAAGCTTTGTTTAAATTTGTTTCAGGCAGAAATTTTTGTGTTAAAATTCTATAAATCAAAATTTGTTCAGAAACTCTCCAAACAAGTTTCTGTAAATCAGAAAAAGCTTTGTGATTAATTCATTTAATCCCAATAATAGCTAATGCTAGTACATAAATAAATCCTTATCTATATATCAATCTAGTGCAATTTATAAAACAATATAAACATTGTCTTTGATTTAGGCATCTCATTAGGGGATCTGTCCCTGATTATATTGTATTTGAAGCAATCTAGATCGTCTACCATCTCTTTAACTGTTTAAAGCACATTACTTGATACATAAAGTGAGTTCTGAGAATGGTCTTCCTATTTTTTACTCTCTCTTAGGGCATGGGCATTGCTGGCTAGGCGAGCATTTAATGCCCGTCTCTAGTTGCCCTTGAGGTGGTAGTGAGTTGCCTCTTGAACCGTTGCAGTCTGTGTGCTTTGCGTAGACACCCACAATGCTATTCAGGAGGGAGTTCCAGATTTCTGACACAGATACAGTAAAGGAGCAATATTATATTTCCATGTCAAGATGGTGAGTGGCTATGAGGGGAACTTGCAGGTAGTGGCTTCCCCATGGATCTGCAGCCCTTGTCCTTTGAGATAATAGTGGCCATGGGTTTGGAATGTGCTGTTGGTGAATTTCTGCAATGTATCATATGGATGGTATAGAATGCTACTGCTGAGCATCAGTGGTGAAGGGCGTGAAACTTTGTGGGTGTGGTGCCAAGTGACCTGTTTTGTCGTGGTTGGTATTAAGGTTCTTGAGTGTTGCTGGAGGATTCTACTCACTTGAGCCTTGTTGATAGTGTACAGGCTTTGGGAACTTTGGAGAACAGTTACTCACTGCATTGTTCCTAGCATCTGACGTCCTTATATTTATATGGCTACTCCAGTTCAGTTATTGATGAATGGCCACCCCTAGGTTGGTAATAGAGGGGTATTCGGTAATAATAACATCAGTGAATGTCAAGGGGCACTAGTTCAAGAGATGGTCATTGCCTAGCATTTTCATGGCACAAATGTTCCCTGCCACTTTTCAGCTCGAGCTTGGATATTGTCCAGGTCTTGCTCCAGTGGATACAGACTGCATCAGTATCTGAGGAGTCCCGAATGGCGCTGAACCTTGTGCAATCATTAATGATCATCCCCATTTCTGACCTTAATGTGGAGGAAAAGTCACTGATGAAGCATTTGAAGGTGGTTAGGCCTAGGACACTACCCTGAGGAACTCGTGCAAACATATCCTATACCTAGAATGAAAGCTATAACCACAACCCTCCCCTTATGTGCCAGGTATGACTCCAATTATGCCTGGACTCATTGATGTCACATCTGGTCAAATGTAGACTTAAGGTCAAGGGCAGTAACTCTGTCCTAACCTCGAGAATTCAGCTCTTTTGTCTATGTTTGAACGAAGGCTTTAATGAGGTCAGGAGCTGAGCGGCACTGGCAGAACACAAACTGGGCGTCAGTGAGCAGATTACTGCTGAACAGATGCTGCTTGAAAGCACGACTGAAGATGACTTCCATCACTTTATTGCTGCACACACAAATACAGGCCAAACTTTTAAGAATCTCAGTAATCAAAGCTATTATGTAGAGAATGTAAAACATGGAAACCATCATTATTGCTACTTTGTCAACTTAGGTAAAATTAAAATAAGCCAACCACATTGTTCACAAAATGCCTTGGTGTTGCAATTTGAATTTCTCTAGGTTCCTTCAGATGATTACCATTTCGGAGCAGTTCACACAATATGGCATCCACATCATCCTTGAACAGAACTTTCACATTACACTAATCATCAACGCATTCCTTCCAAACAAAATCACAAGTATGTACTTTCTTCAACAGAAGATGGCAACCAGATATTCTTGTATTTCACATCGAGGCTAGTGAATAATTTTGTTGAGTTGCTGTCAAAAGCTAATGTAATTGAGAGAATGTCCTTAAATAATGTGAGGATTGTAATTATAGCTTTTCTATCAGCATTCATCAATTAACAGCTGCAACCTAACATTTTGACTATAATATCTCAAATCTATATTAAATTCAGTTTGATGTCTCTATGACTCTATGACTCTATAAGATTTATGCGTGTTCCATATTCAGGACAAAAGTACTAATGTGGCATCAGTATCCTTGGCAGCTAAAACAGATGCAGACCATCACTTGCTTTGGCATTGAAATAATTTGTAGTGCACCCCCCCCCACCTGGCCCCAGTTAGAGATATATTGATGATAGTGCTAGCAGTATAATCAGTTTCATTTCTTCCACCTCATTTCCCAAAGCAAATTACTAGAATTGAACAGCAACCATATCACAAGCAGTACTTTTGCTGGTGTCAAATAAGTTGCAGCAATGAAGTATATTCCGATGACCTGCACTCGTATCATAATTAAGTTTATGAAACAGTCAACTTGGTATGTTGATCTTAACTATAATTACAGAATTATTCTGGTGCAGAAGGAGGACATTTGGTCCATTGTACCTGCACCAGTATCAGTTTGCTAATCTAGCATGCACTTACTGTTAGCATTTCTCAATGTTTTTGACCATTTCTTTTGTGCAAATCACTGCCTAATATTGTCACATTGTATAATGTCACTGGTTTCATGTGTTCTTGTAACAAGTTAGATCACATTCCAAAAGTGGTAACCTGATCATTCCTACAGTGAGTTTCTTGACAATGTGTAGAATCTTTACCTAAATGTGAAATTTCTAAATATCAACAATGAAGAAAAGAAACAAACCAGTCAACGCAAATTTGAGGAAGAATTATCATGCTTGCAAACATTTGAGGAAATGGCCGAAATATTGGCTGATGAGAATACACAGTGCACAGAGTTTCAGAGAGCCAGTAACAAGGTAGCATGCAAGAGACAGGAGTGGAAAAGATGAAAAGGTGTGGAATTCAGCAAAGGATAGAAATGTTACTCAAAACATTTTAGAAAAAACAGAGTAGAAACTTCTCAGAAGATTTGGGAACAGTTAACGGTGTCCCACCATATCCTGGCACTGGCTCTGCTCATTGTGTACATCAACATTATGAAAATATGTAGTGGATTTGTTTCCAAATTTGTAGTTGATTCAAACTAGTAGACCAAGTAAGTAAGTCTGATGACCAAACAAAGCAAATTGGGAGGATTCAAATAAGGTGGAGGAATAGGTAGTATCTGGCAAATAAAATTCAATGTCAATAAATAGGAAGTAGCAGATTCAGTTGGAACAGTTTGGGTGATGTGAAATGGTAGACGGATCTGGGGATTCAGAGTCAGAAAATATTAAAGCAGCACTTCAAATGGTTGCAGCCATTAAAAAAGAGCTAAAGGAATATTTGGGCTTTTGACAAGAGGTACAGATTAAACAAGTCAAATCACAGTGGTGCATTATGCTGGGAAATTAAGCTGGTACCAGATTCCTGGCAAATCGCATAACCAGGCTGTGGGTAGGGCGTTAAACTAACTAGTGGGGCATTGGGTTCATTTGCATGGAAAATTAGGGAAACCTTAAAGGTCAGCACTTAAGATTAAGTTCCCTACAGTGTGGAAACAGGCCCTTCGGTCCAACAAATCCACACCGACCCTCCGAAGAGTAACGCACCCAGATTAATTTCCCTCTGACTACTGTACCTAACACTATGGACAATTTAGCATGGCCAATTCACCTAAACTGCACATCTTTGGACTGTGGGAGGAAACCGGAGCACCCAGAGGAAACCCACACAGACACGGGGAGAATGTGCAAACTCCACACAGTCACCCAAGGCCAGAATCAAACCCGGGCCCCTGGAGGTGTGAGGCAGCAGTGTTAACCACTGAGCCACTGTGCCATCCATTAGGTTTTAAGGGGCTTAAAACTTAAAGGGGTCAGCAGAGGTTAAAAAATTTCTAGTTCAAGTAATAGGGCAGAGAATACGGAAAGCATCAGGCATCTAACTTCAGGCACAGTAGATAAAGAGAAAGGATCAGTCAACATAGGACTGAAGATGCTGTACTTAAATACACTCAGTATATGAAACAAGGTAAATGAGCTTGTAGTCAGATTAAAACTGGCAGGTACGGTGTTGTGGGTATCACACAGACATGGCTACAAGGGGATCAGGGTAAATACATTTCCATAGATATACGTCCTAACGAAAGGACAGGCAGATGGGCAGAATTGTAAGTAAGAAATGAAATTAAATTAATAGCAAGAAGTAATATAGAGTTGTAAGGCACAGAATCTATATGGGTACAGTTGAGGAACCGCAAAGGTAAAAAGAACCTGTTGGAAGTTGTGTACAGGCCTCCTATTGGAAGCTGGGATGTGGAAAGAATATAAATCAGGAGATAGAAAAGGCAGGATCACAATAACCATGGGTGACTTCAATATGTAGGTGGACTGGGAAAATCAAGTTGACATCGGATCTCAAGAAAAGGAGTTTTTTTTAATAAGGCAAACTTTTTTGAAGCTTGCACCACATATAAACAAGGTGGCTAAAAAGGCATTTAGCACAGTTGCCTTCATTGCTCAGTCCTTTGAGTATAGGAGTTGAGAAGTAACGTTGAGATTATACAGGACATTGGTGAGGCCTCTTCTGCAGCACTGTGTCCAGTTTTAGTCACCCTGTTATAGGAAAGACATTATGAAGTTTGAGAGGGTTCAGTAGAGATTTACCAGGATGTTGCCAGGTATAGAAAGTTTGAGTGATAAAGAAAGGCAGGATAGGCTGAGACTTTTTTCTCTGGAGCTTTATAGAGGTTTATAAAACCATGAGGGGTATAAATAGGGTAAATGGTAGGTGTCTTTTCCCTATGATGGGGGATTTCAAGACTAGGTGGGGATATTTTTAAGGTAAGAAAAGAGAGAGATTTTAAAAAAGACATGAGGGGCATTTTTTTTAAACACAGAGGCTGGCTCACATGTGGAATGAACGTCCAAAGGAGTTTTTTGATAAGGTGTTTTATTGAGATCTGTCTCCTGATTAAACTTAAAAAATTAAAGACGTAGGTACTAAGTTAGCCTGCAGCAGGGTTTTAAGAGCAGTAAGGCTGTGAAATTTTCTGGGAGTCTAGGTTGTAAAGGTGCAAAGATGGCCTTCAGCAGAGTGACATAGTTTTCCTGTCGAATGTGGGAGATTAGGGAGAGTTTCCATTTCACTGATGATTATGTCTGCAGGAAGTGTTTTTGGTTGTGAATCCTATTGGATCACATGGACTGTTTGGAGTTAGAGGCAATAAAGAATTTATAGGAGCTGAGGGGTGTGAAGGATGGCAGTCCCAGGAAGGGGATAAACCAAAGATTCAGTCAGATAGATGGGATACCTCCTGGAAAAGTAGGAGAGGGAGGCAGGGAGTGCAGGAGTCTCCTGTGACTATCCCCTTCTCAAATAAGTATCCTGCTATGGAAAATGTAGGGGGCAATTGACTCAGGGGAATGCAGCACTGACAGCTGGGTTTCTGGTACAGAGACTGGCTCAAATGTAATGAGGAGTACGTCAGGTTCCAAGCAATCGATTGTGATAGGGGACTCTCTAGTCAAAGGCACAGACTGACACTTCTGCAGCTGGCAGCAAGACATCAGAATAGTGTGTTGCCTCCCTGGTGCCAGGATCAAAGATATATCAGAGAGGGTGCAGAATATTCTCCAAGGGGAGAGGTTGCTGTACACATTGGAATTAATGACATCGGAAGAGAAAATGATGAGATTCTGAGGATAGAATATAGGAAATTAGGAAATTAGGAATTTAAAAAGGAGTTCTTCAGGGGTAATAATATCTGCATTACTCCTGATGCCACGAGCTAGTGAGGGTAGGAATAGGAGGATAGAGTGGATGAATGCATGGCTGAGGAGCTGGTGTATGGGAAAAGGATTCACATTTTTGAATCATTGGAATCTCTTTAGGGGTCGATGTAACCTGTATAAGAAGGACAAATTAGAAACGGACTAATATACTGGTGGGGAGATTTGCTCGAGCTACTCGGGAAGATTTAAACTAGTAAGTTGGCAGGGATTATCCAGGGAGGTAGTGAGGAAAGAGATCAGTCTGAAACTGGTACAGTTGCAAAAAGGAGCAAGTCAAACAGTCAGGGTAGGCAGGAACAAAGCAGGAAACGAGGGGGCACCGATAAATTAAACTGCATTTATTTCAATGCAAGAGGCCTAACAGGTAAAGCAGATGAACGCAGGGCATAGTTGGGAACACGGGACTGCATAGCAATTACAGAGATGTGGCTCAGGGATGGATAGGACTGGCAGGTTAATGTTGCAGGGTATGGATGCTGTAGGAAGGATAGAAAGTGGGGCAAGAGAGGAGGGGAGTGGCATTTTTGATTAGGGATAACATTAGAGCTGTACTTAGGGAGGTATTCTTGAGAATACACCCAGGGAAGTTATCCGGGGTGGAATTGAGAAATAAGAAAGGGATGACCACCTTACTGGGATTGCACTATACACACACACACACCAATAGTAAGCGAGAAATTAAGAAACAAATTTGTAAGGAGATTTCAGTTACCTGTAAGAATAATAGGGTGGTTATGGTAGGGGATTTTAACTTTCCAAACATGGACTGCGATTGCCATTGTGTTAAGGGCTTGGATGGAGATGAGTTTGTTAAGTGTGTACAAAAAAATCTTCCGATTCAATATGCCTACTAGAAAAGGTACAAAACTTGACCTGCTCTTGGGTAGGTGATGGAGGTGTCTCGGTGGGGGAGCACTTTGGGATCAGTGTCAATAATTCTATTAGTTTTAAAATAGTGATGGAAAAAGATAGGCCGGATCTAAAAATTAAACCTCTAAATTGGAGAAAGGCCAATTTGATGGCATTAGGCAAGAACTTTCAAAAGTTATTTGGGGGCAGATGTTTACAGGTAAAAGGACGGCTGGAAAATGGGAAGCCTTCAAAATTAGATAACAAGAGTCCAGAGACAGTATATTCCTGTTAGGATGAAGGGCAGGGCTAGTCGGTGTAGGGAACGCTGGATGACTGGAGAAATTGAGGTTTTGGTCAAGCAAAAGAAGGAAGCATATGCCAAGTATAGACAACAAAAATCGAGTGAATCATTAGAAGGGTAGAAAAGCTGTAGGATTATACTTAAAGAGGGTGATCAGGAGGCAAAAAGGGGACATGAAATAGCTTTGGCAAATAAGGTTAAAGAGAATCCAAAAGGATTCTACAAATACATTAAAGACAAAAGGATAACTAGAGAGAGAATATATTCCCTTAAAGATCAGCAAGGCCGCCTATGTGTGGAACTGCAGGAGAAAGGGGACATACTAAACAAACTTTGCATCAGTGTTTACTGTGGAAAAGGATATGGAAGATAAAGAACGTGGGAACATAAAAAAAATCTTGAAAAATTTCCATATTACAGAGAAGGAGGTGCTGCACAGCTTAAAACTCATAAAGATGGATAAATCCCTGCGTGTATCAGGTGTACCCTAGAACTTTATGGGAAGAAGGGAAAGTGATTGCTGGGCCCTTTGCTGAGATATTCATATCATCAATAGCTACAGGTGAGGTGTCGGTTGGCTAATGTGGTGCCACTATTTAAGAAAGGTGGTAAGGAAAAGACCAGTGAACCTAACATCAGTGGTGGGGAAGTTGTTGGAGTAATCCTGAGGGACAGGATTTACACATATTTGGAAAAGCAAGGGCTGATTAGGGACAGTCAACATGGTTTTGTGTATGGGAAATCCTGTCGTACTAACTTGAGTTTTTTGAAGAAGTAAAGAAGACGATTGATGAGGGCAGAGCAGTGGATGTGATCTATATGGACTTCAGTAAAGTGCTCAACAAGGTTCCTCATGGTAGGTTGGTTAGCAAGGTTAGATCAGATGGAATACAGGGAGAAATAGCTATTTGGATTCTGAGCTGGTTTGGAGGTAGGGGACAGAGGGTGATGGTAGAGGGTGGCTTTCACACTGGAATCTTGTGGCCAGCGGTGTGTCACAAGGATTGGTGCTAGATCCACTGTTTTTTGTCATTAATATAAATGATTTGGATTTGAGTATAAGAGGTATAGTTAGCAGTTGATACCAAAATTGAAGGTGTAATGGACAGCGAAGAAGGTTACCTCAGTGTACAATGGGGTCTTGATCAGATGGGGCAATGGGCCGAGGAGTGGCAGATGGAGTTTAAGTTAGATAAGTGTGAGGTGCTGCATTTTAGAAAGGCAAATCAGGTCAGGACTTATACACTTAATCGTAAGGACTTGGGGAGTGTGGCTAAGCAAAGTGTCCTTGGAGTGTAGGTTTATAGTTCCTTGAAAGTGAAATTGCAGGTGGATAGAATAGTGGTTAAGGCATTTTGTATGCTTGCCTTTATTGGTCAGTGCATTGAGTATAGGAGTTGGAAGGTCATGTTGCAACCGTACAGGACATTGGTTAGGTCACTTTTGGAATACTGCGTGCAATACTAGTCTCCTTTCTATAGGATGTTGTGAAACTTGAAAGGGTCCCGAAAAGATTTACAATAATTTTGCCAGGGTTGGAGAGGCTGAATAAGCTGTGGCTGTTTTCCTTGGAGCATCAGAGGCCGAGTGGTAACCTTATACAGTACAGGGTTATAAAATCATGAGGGGCATGGATAGGGTAAATAGACAAGCTCTTTTCCCTGGGGTGGGGAATTCCAAAATTAGAGGGCATAGGACTGAGGTGAGAGGGAGAAGATTTAAAAGGGACCAAAGGGGCAATGTTTTCATACAGACGCGACATGTACGAATGAGCTGCCAGACAAAGTGGTGGAGGCTGGTACAATTGCAACATTTAAAAGGTATCTGGACAGGTATATGAATAGAAAGGGTTTAGAGGGATAACAGTCAAATAGGATCCTGGCAAATGGGACTAGATTTATTTATGATATCTGGTTGTTATGGACAAGTTGGACCAAAGGGTCTGTTCTCGTGCTTTACATCTCTGTGACTCTATGATTGTAAGTAGTGGCTGTGAACACAAGTTTTTAAAGACAGTTGGATAAGCACATGAAGATGAAAGGTTTGGAGGGATTTAGGTCAGGAGCGGACAGGTGGAACTAGTTTATTTGGGACTTTGTTTGGCATGGATTGGTTGGACCAAAAGGTAAGTATCCGTGCTGTCTGACCCTATGCTCTATGACAGAGACGAGTGTAGTGCCCATCACCAAAGAGAAGGTGCTGAGGAAGTTGAAATATTTGAAGGTGGATAAATCATCCAGATCAGATAGACTAGACACCAAGGTTTTGAAGGAGATAGCTCAGGAGATTGTGGAGGTTTCGCTGATGGTTTTTCAGGAATCACTGGAATCAGGGAGGGTCTCAGAGGAAAATGGCTAATGTAACATCAATGTTTAAGAAGTGAGGGAGGCAGAAGACAGGAAACTATAGGCTGGTTTGCCTGACCATGGCCATTGATAAAATTTTAGAGGCCATTATTAATGATGAAATTGCAGAGAACTTGAAAGGGGTGAGTCAGCATGGCTTCTGCAATGGGAGATCAAGTCTGCAAAATCAAGCCTCAAAAGTTCTTTGAGGAAGTAACAAGCAAATCAGGCAAAGGAGAATTAGTGGATGTGTTCTATTTGGATTTCCAGAAGGCCTTTGACAAAGTGCCACACAGGAGGCTGCTAAATAAGATAAGCACCTGTGATGTTTGGGGCAAGCTACTGGCATGAATAGAGGTTTGGCTGACTAGCAGAAGGCAGAGAGAGGGCATAAATGGACCTTTATCAGGATAGCAAGCTGGTGACTAGTGGAGTTCCGCAGTGATCCATATTGGGAACCACAAGTATTCATGTTATAGATTAACAATCTGGATGAAGGAACTGAGGGCAATGTTGTTAAGTTTGCAGATGACACAAAGATAGGTGAAGGGACAGGTGATGTTGAGGAAGTGGAGAGGCTGCAAAAGGACTTAAACAAGCTAGGACAGTGACCAGAGAAGTGGCAGGTGCAATACAACGTGGTAAATTGTGAGATTATGCACCTTGGTAGGAAGAATAGAGGTGTACACAATTTTCTAAATGGGGAAAGACTTCAGAAATCTGAAGCACAAAGGGATTTGTGAGTCCCAGTTCAGGATTTTCTTCCGGGTAACATGGAGGTTCAGTTGGAAGTTAGGATGCAAATGCAATGTCAGCATTCATTTAAGAGAGCTAGAATACAAGAGCAGAAATGTACTGCTGTGGGTGTATAAGGTTCTGATCAGACTGCATTCAGAATATTGTGAGCAGTTTTGGGCCCCGTATCTAAAGATGGAAGTGCTGGCATTGGAGTGGACGTAGAGAAGATATTTCCACTGGAAGGACTAGGACCCTGGGGTCACAACCTCAGAGTGAAGGGGCAGACCTTTACAACTGAGATGTGGAGGAATTCCTTCAGCCAGAGGGTGATTAATCTGAGGAATTCATTTCTGTGGAGACCATATCTTTGAGGGCATTTAATACAGAGATTAAGTCAGGCTCTTGATTGAGATGGGGATCAAGGGCTATGGGGAGAAGGATGAACAATGGAGTTGAGAAAGATACCGTCTATGATCGAATGGTAGAGCATATCCAATGGGCCAAATGGCTTAATTCTACTCCCATATCTTATGGTCTAACTATACATAAAACGTTAGTGAGACTACAGTCAGAGTTCTGTTTCTGGGTTTCATACTATAGGAAGGACATTGAGGAAGTTAACACATTAAGATAGAATTCAGCAGTTTGCATTGTTCACATTGTTACAGCAATTTAATTACCAGGAAATAGGATTCAACATCAGTTGTAAAATGTAGGCTAACATTGGAGTGTATCTTTGAAGAAATTTCAGTTTTTTGGTTTGTGCCTCCACTGGTTGCATTCATGTCTCTAGGCAGAAGTGTAACACCAGATACTCATCTATGCAGCATAGGCTGACATTTCAGTGCAATACTGACACAGTGTTGCATTGCTGAGGATGCCATTCTTTAGGCGAGATATGAAAATAAAACCTATCTGGAGAATGTAATACATCACAGATACCTTTGAAGAAATATAACAAAGTCCTTCTGCTATTGTGGCCATTACTACATAAACAGATAACCTGCTTGTAATCACGTATGCTGTGTGTAAACTGGCTGCCGCATTTCCCACATTCGAACAGTGACTACACTACAAAAATATTTCATTGAATGTAAAGCACTTTGGGCTGTCAAAAATGACACTACGGAAATGCAAGTTCCTTCAAGACTCAAAATGTTTTGTATGAAACATTTAAAAGTTTAATCTCACCTCTTCAACATTCTCATTCTTAGAAGAGCAGGAAACATGTTATTAAGTACATCCACTATCAATGTCACTACTTGTTTGCCTCAAAGTGCAATCTGTAAAAACAATTCTGATAGAAAATTGGGTGGCAAGTCTATTTTCAGGATATTTACGTCCTTTATCAGCACAAGCTGTCCTTTAAGTACATTTTAGGAATGCAATGCTACGTAACCAGATTACTGTTAAATCACTCTTATCACTGCATTTGCAACACATAGACAGTTCTTATCACAAGAATATTTTATGCAGAAGAGAGGTGTTAAAAAAGCAATCATCAGATGCTTGCAATGGATGGTATAGAAAGAAAATAGGTCACGAACAATATTATGCAACTTGCATGTTAAGCAGTAAAATTGAACATTGATGGTTTTAAAGCAACAATTTAATGTAAAAAGTAAATTACGATATGATGCAGGCTGTTTTCTTTGAATATTCATGTTTTCAGTGGTACACTGGGACATATGGCAGTATGCAACAGAAAGGTTCTATGCCACTAGTCTTCTAACACATTTGAAACATTGAAAACTAAAAAAAGTACATATAACTGCTAATAACTGCAATATAATTTATCACACAAGTATGCTACAAATGTGTCCAATTTGCCACATAGTATTCTGTTCTTTATTTATGTTTTCATCTTTTTTTTAATGAACAGATTCTTCATTTATTTTAACATCATGCAACCAGGACTTAATGCAACACTGCCATTTAAACATTTAACGTAGAGTCATAGAGTCATACAGCACAGAAACAAACCCTTTGGTCCAAACAGACCATCCCAAACAAATTCCCAACCTAATCTAGTCCCATCTTCATCATATATAGAACTCTGCAGCATTATTAGCAATATGCCAAATGTCTCTCGCTCACTGGTAATGTGACAGTGGTAATCTATTATTCACTTAATGTTCAAGTACTTTTTTTTGTTGTTCTCATTATACCTTTGTCTGTCCTTCTTTAGATCTTCCTCTCATTCACTCACTCCTCTGGTTACCTTTCTTTCCTCCCACTGCTCTACAGTTTTCTTCAACCTTAAAAAATGACCTCCATTGGCACTGACTTATAAACAACAACATAATATCTTGTAAATTTTTCCATCTTCTTCTAAGTTATAGAGAAGCTATTATAACAATTTTGTTTAAGGCATAACACCACCTGCATCAATCTGTACTTCTACTTTACAGATTCAATATTCTCAGCTAACTGGCAAGTCAGTGACTGAATAATATATGGTTGAAGTGCATAAGGGATAGATCTATCAGTGAGGGTTTTTTTGATGGACAAAATGATATCCAGAAACAAAAATAAGATGAGATTGGAAGAATACAATAATTAAACTTAAAATGTTTATAAATTGGGTCAACCAATTAAAACAAAAATAATGTTGAGTTATTTTTTCTTCTTTTAGCAGATTCTTGAAAACAGACAATTAGATAATACATATGCATATACTTATCTGGTGTTTCTACTACAAACATACATGAAGGAAAGCTGATTGAATATAAGGCTAGAGAGTAATTAACAGGGTGGTGTTTTTGGAATTCAAGCATATTTCTTGAAGCTAACACATCCAGCTGTTTTTCCTTGAATACAACTATAACATTTTACCTTATGCCAATGATAATAATACTAAGTTACAGGTTACAATGGAGCAGCAATTACAATGATAAAACATGCCATTAATCCAAAATTGCTGAACCACCACCAAGAAATTATTTCTTCACCTGTCAAACTATATGTACCATTTACCAGAGCCATCAAAGTATGGTTACTTTGCTAATTTTGGAATAAAAAGGTGTTGTCCCTTTCAGCAGTCTTTGTCTTGGGTCTTCTTCTATGATGAGGGTTTTTCTACATAAAGTATTGGAGAATGTTATGAGCCTATTAGGGTTAGACTAGCATACACAGTTATGGTGTACAAAGTTAAAACTCACACAACACCAGGTTATAGTCCAACAGGTTTAATTGGAAGCACACTAGCTTTCGGAGCGACGCTCCTTCATCAGGTGATTGTGGAGAGCTCGATCGTAACACAGAATTTATAGCAAAAATTTGCAGTGTGATGTAACTTATAAATTCTGTGTTACGATCGAGCCCTCCACAATCACCTGATGAAGGAGCGTCGCTCCGAAAGCTAGTGTGCTTCCAATTAAACCTGTTGGACTATAACCTGGTGTTGTGTGATTTTTAACCTTGTACACCCCAGTCCAACACCGACATCTCCAAATCATGACAGTTTTGGTGGCCTCACAGTGCTGTCATTGTTTCCTCTTGGGAAATCTAGGTGATGACCTAGAGCAGATTTATAACAATCTCTGCAGCTCTTGTTACTTCACAGGACAACTTCAAGTACCAACCAGTAACAAAAAAAGTCCAGAGTTTATTTTAAGCAAGTCTCAACATTCAGTGCAATCAATCATACAGTGATTGATTGTGTTAGGCAAGATTGCCCACTTATTTTGAACTCTTCCCCTCTGCCCAACCCACTTCTTTAACCACATTAACATTGCTAATGATAGAACTGGAATGTTGATGTGTTGGAAGCAGAAAATCCCCAGGCATCTTTAAACATGAGACAATTGACACAGCTGATCTACAATACAATTCCCACCCTGAACACTCAAAACCACCTGAAAATTGGCAGAAATTGAGAGACAAATCTGGTTAGATCTCCAGCTTTCCATTTTTAAATTTAAGAAAGAGAGAACAGATTTCATTCTAAGGTTAAAATAAATCATTTCAGCACATCATGATCCCTGAAGGTTGTAAGGTAGGTAGATAGGGTGATTAACGAGGCATATGGAGTACTTATTAGCCGAACCTTGGAACATAAGAGCAGGCAGATTTTGTTGGAACTGCATAAATTGCTGGTTAAACCACAACTGGTGTACCATGTGTGGTTCTGCTTACATTTTAGGAAGAATGCGACTGTACTAGAGAAGGTTCAGAACAGATTTATCAGGACGCTATCTGAGCTGAGGAATCTGAGCAAAGAGGAAAGATCGAATAGGTTGGGGTTGTTTTTCTTGGAGTAGGAAAAATTTAGAGGGAACCTCAGAAAGGCAGATAAAATTGAAGAAGATAGATGGGTGATTAGAAAGGCACTTCTTCCATTAGTAAAAGGACCAATAAGCAGCATTTAACATAAGATGTAGACTGCTAAGAGGAAGGTTGAGGAGAATTTCTTTTCACTCAGAATCATAGAATCCCTACACTGCAGATAGAAGCCATTTGGCTCAGTGAGTCTGCACCAACCTTCCAAATAGCCTCCAACCAAATCACCATAACCTTGCATGAACCATAACTAATTCACCTGGCCTGCATATTCCCGGACACTATGGACATTTAGCATGGCCAATGCACCTAACCTATATGTCTTTGGACTGTGGATGGAAATCAGAGTGCCCAGAGGAAACCCAGTATGAAACGGGAAAACTCTGACAGACAGTAACCCAAGGCTGGAATCAAACCCAGGTCTCTGGCGCTGTCAGGGAGCAGTGGTAACCACCGAGCCACCATGCTGCCCAAGTCACCACAGTCTTGCCATAAGGTTTCTCCATAGGATGGTGGGAATCTAGAACTCACTGCCTGAAAGAGTGGTTGATTCCAAAATTCACAAACACCTTAAGCAGTCATTAAATATTCACCTGTATTGCAATAGCCTCCAAGGCAATAGAGCAAGAGCTGGAAAATAGGATTAATATAAACAGATCTTGACTGGCACAGAAATGATGGATGAAATGGCCTCCCTCACTGCTGTAAAAGACTATACCTATGAATCTAACAAAAGAAGCATTGCAACAGTGAATAATTAGAGTATGGTCAGTAGAATCACAGAGTCATAGAGACATATCCTTCGATTCAACTCATACTCATATCCTAACCTAACATAGTCCCATTTCCCAGCACTTGGCCCAAATCCCTCTAAACCCTTCCTATTCATATATCGATCCAGATGCCTTAATTATACCAGCCTCCACCACTTCCTCTGGCAGCTCATTCTATACAAGCACTTATATTTGTGTTGCTCAGAATCACCCAAGGCTGCACAATAATTTAATTTTTATAATCGCACAATGTCTTTGATTCTTGGTTCCTTCTCCAGTTTACCAAAAGGAAATGCCTCAAATTGTGCAGGGAATTTTCTTTCATGATCTATGGACAGCATCCTGCCCTACAATCCAAAATACAGTGCAACATACATTAAGCAGAATATGCCGTAATGGTGGAGCTCTCAAAACAAGACAGCATTGGGCTCAGTGCACATTCTTTGATGAACATTGTGGGAAATGCTGCTCAACAAATAGGATCTACACACACCAGGCTGTCATCTGCAAAAGCAGATGAATCATCTATGTGGTTCCAAGGTCATTGTAAGAATTGAAAATTTAGAGAATGACTATTGTTCATCTTGCAGACTGATATTCCTTTGGGTAAAAATGAATAACAATTCATCACTTCCATTATAAGCCATCTACAGAAATTAAGCATCTTTTTTTGGTAGCTTGGAATATGTCTTAATTTGTTAATGTTCATTGCGTGCATTTCATTATTGAAACATGAGAGCAATAACTGAGACTTAAAGCTTTGACATACTGAGATCAAGGTATCCAGATTTAGCTATACAGTACACAGCTTTTACAGATACATGTTTCTGAAAACTTAATACACTTGATTAATATAGAGAATTAGCATACTGAAACCAAACCTAAACCTTGTTTCTGATATATTATAGATATTGATACCTGACTTTGAGTTGGTTCTGTATTTTAAGTGTTCAGTATATGGTGAATGTATTTGCATGTTTTATAGGTCTGTAGAAACTAATAGTAATTTTAAATACAACATGATAGCTGATGTGCACTGATTAATATCAGATTCTAGCCTCCCTGTTAAAATATGGTAAACAGAAATGTTCTTACAAATAAAACAATATATTTCTATTGCAGTCAGCTTTCCTTTAACCTGCGCAACTCTCACTAAATATTACAAACATGCATGAGACATAATGAGAAAACAAGGTTTGATTCACATTACACTTTCATTCAAGGTAATTTCATCCAATTTCAACATTTTGTTGCACAGGAAACCCAAGGATAAATACGACCAAAATCTTCATTAGCTAACACAACACGGGCTTGCCTGGTGTTTGTGTAACCCCACTGCTGTCAAGCATTGCAGCGTTGGCACTGCTGTATAGGTACAGGACATGACTAAACTTCTCGTCCAATGCAACATCACTCGGCATTCGGATTGTGCACGATTAAATACTTCTATACATTCAGTATTCCAACAAAGCTTCATAAACTTTGTAAGCGCTCTTTATAAATTACTTAAGGTGACACGGAGACACGAATGACCCGATTAAGATGAGCATGCAGGACATGTCACATCCCTGATAGGAAATACAAACACTTCACAACTCGATGTTTGGTTCTCAGTTTCATGTCAAGCTTCACACCTCGATAAATTGCGCACACTCTGGCGATAAATCAATTAGATCACTGGTTCTTGAGCGAAATTTCCGCATTTTTAAATTGCATGGACACGTGCATTGAAAATACAACGACATGTTTCTGTGGAAAATTAACTGCATTGACCCGTGTATAGAACAAGGTGATCAAAGGAACCCGAGCACTGGATAAGATGGCTCATTCTCACTGGTTTGCAAAGACAAATCCTTACAGCAAAACGGGGCAACTGCATTGCTTATGAACTGAGCAATGAGCAGCAGCCGCCGCACGGTGACTGTATGCGTGTCTTACGCATGAAACATGCTCATTAGGGCAACACAGGGCACCAAATCTAAACCTTGCCTCTGGTCCATCTGATACAGCGCAGCCTTGATAACAGGGCGCAATTCCCCGACAGCTAGGAAAACAGTATCCCACCAACTCTTCTACTCACCCCATACTACTAAGGAAGCGGGGAGGGAGGGGGAACAGGGGAGGAAAACATTAATACTGTGCTAACTCCTGTCACTGGCTTCAATCAAATTGTAAACGCCATCAATGATTGTCACATAATCCGCCCTGGGAATGCAAAGGTTCTTTAACACTTTATTTCCGCCTCTCTCCAATCACACACACACAAACAAAATCAGCGAAAGCTTCCCGTTTTACTGCGAGTATAATTTCATCCAAATGAAAGCATCGCGAACACAGCATGCAGTTGGTGTCAGCGCATCCAGTAAGTGCAGTGCAGGACTAATACCCATTGATTCAAATGCGGCTGAAATAAATCCACGCGTCCTTTTCACATGGGGGAGGGAGGTGGAGAGTGAAAGAACGAAGAACAAATTATCTAATGACACGCGAGGTGAGGGAGATAAATGAAAATAATAACGGGGGAGGGGGGTTTGGAGGTTGTGGGAAAGAGGTACTTACAGTTCTTAAGAACTGAATTTCGTCTTCTCCTTCTCCCACCTCAGCCATGACTGCAGGGAGGGTGTTTTGAGGTGGAGGGGAGAGAGAGAAGGCAGGCGCTGCTGGTTGCCTACCCTCTGGATGATGGGTTCTTATTACAGAAGAACTGCAAATCCTCCTGGCTCTCCCCTCTCTCTCTCTCTCTCAGTCTGTCTCCCGCGCGCGTCTCCGCTCGGGGATTCCGCGAGCGCGAGCCTGTGAGGGTGTCGGGGGAGGGGGAGGTTGTGGTGGCGCGCACCGTCAAGATGCTCGCGCCCGCGCTGTGGCGGACCCAGATGACAAAAAAAAGAGAGAAATTGCTGGAAAAGCTCAGGCCCGCAATCTGTGTCTGTGTGGGGGCGGGGGAAGAGAGAGAGAAAGGAAAGTGACCCTTCCTCAGAACTCAAGTCCTGCCGAGTTTTTCCAGCAATTTCTTTTTTTTTGTCAATGATTATTTTTGTCTCTCTCACTCGCTTTCCTCTTGAAAAACTTCGCAAACCCTAGCGACGGCGGAGAGATAGCGTCGATTATTTAATCTGGGGGGAGTGTGTGTGAAAACAAAAACTTAGGAAGAGGTGCAGACGAGCTACGTGCATCTGCTTAAATTGTGAGCAATATTGGATGTGTCGTTAATTTTCCATGAGTCCTGTTATAAAATATCCTAAACCCTCCCCCTAACCCTTAAATAAACGGTGATAAATAGAAGCATTTTGTTGGAATTATGTTTTCTTTTGATCATGCTGGAGAATAAGAAACAAAGGCTTGTATTTATACAGCACCTTTTTTGGATCACAGCTCGCTCTCCCCAAAATGACGTAAGTGCCAATGAAGTACTCTTCTCGAGCATTGCGACTGCTGTATAAAATACAAGCATTTGTGTACCGTCCGCAATGTGTTAATAACTAGATAATTTGCGCTGAAAGATGTTAATTGGAAGATAAATATTAGCCTTCTTGAACATAGTGCCCCTCTGTGTTATAAGGGCAGACAAAATCTTAGTTTAACAACTCTCCTGAAAGCTGGTACATCTGGCAGTGCAGCACTTCATCAGTGTCACCCTTGTTCCTTGTGTTCAACTCTTCTGACTTTAAGTCAACAGTGATACCAAATAGGTGAAGGTGAAGGTGAAGACTGCAGATGCCAGAGAGTCAGAGTCAAAAAATGTGGCGCTGAAAAAGCACAGCAGGTCAGACAGCATCTGAGGAGCAGGAAAATCCTTCATCAGGGCTTTTGTCTGAGACGTCGATTTTCCTGCTCCTCGGATGCTGCCTGACCTTCTGTGCTTTTCTAGCACCACTCTAATTTTGACACCTATTTGTTCATGCCCGAAATGTCAACTCTCCTGCTCCTCAGATGCTGCCTGACCTTCTGTGCTTTTTCAGCACCATTCCAATCTTGATTCTAATCTCCAGCATCTGCAGTACCGATTTCCGCCCTATAAGCAAATAAGTGACAATCATAAATAATTTCAAGAATAAGGGGACGGCACAGTGGTTCAGTGGTTAGCACTGCTGCCTTACAGCACCAAGGTCCCAGGTTTAATTCCAGCCTCAGGTGACTGTCTGTGTGGAGTTTACACATTCTCCTGTGTCTGTGTGGGTTTCCTCCCGCAATCCAAAGATGTGTCGGTCAGGTGAATTAGCCACACTAAATTGTCCATAGTGTTAGGTGCAATAGTCAGAGGGAAATGAGACTGGGCGGGTTACTCTTTGGAGCGTTGGTGTGGACTTGTTGGGCCAAAGGACCTTTTTCCACACTGTAGGGAATCTAATCATTTGTTTAAAATAAAAGATTGGCAGAGTAGATGAAAGTTGGTAATGTGTAAATTTAATCCAGACTTTCTTTCCCACATTTTATTTTTCTTTCTACCCCGACTTGATGTTGAAATCACCAACTGTAATTCACCCCTACTATGAATGAGCCCTTCTGCTGTTTTGTTTTACTATCCTTAAAGATCGCTGACAAAGGACAAACTGTTGGTTAGTCTGTTTATTCCAATATCAGAGCCCTGCCTCCCTCACTCCACAGTAATCAAATCATACTTTCAGCAACTCAGTAAGCAAAGAAATTTATGCTGAAGATCACATAGACTAGTCTAATTGACAGCAGATGTAAATAAATGCCCTGCTGAAATACAGTCTGACATACAAACAGCTGATGATGGTGGTGGCAAATGCCTTCTTGTAAGGAGGAGGTGGAGTAAGAAAACAAATGCTTTTTTTAACATTGGAAGCTGAGATAACATGTAAATTAATTGTTCAGAAATGCTAATTAGTATTTTCTATTGTTTCAGCTTTTCATGTTCTTTTCCCTTTAAAAATTGATAAAAATTAAGGTGCTGTAGGAATGAATAATGATAATACATATCACAGCAAGGAGAATATCGTATCATCAGACTGCTAAGCAAAACCCTTTATGAAATTATGCTGAAAATAAGGCCATACCTTACTGACATTTGGAATTTAAAATAAATCAATCTGGTTATGAAAATCAAGAATCATATCTCGGGGATTTCATGCTTTTTAAACAGGTAAGAAGCTACTGCCCATTGCAGACATATGTCAGTGTGTTGCATTGAACATAAAATGTTTCTGGGTTTTATAGTCATGAATCGATATTGAGTTTTCATTAGACGTGGGGAGATATAATCTTTCAGCTTATATATAATTTACCCTCAATATTTTTATAATGGATGTCTTTCCCATGGGAACTTGAAGTAACTTGAATAAAATATAGTAAAAGGGATGCTTACTTCCTTATTGTTATTCTTAAGAATCATAAAATTCCTAAGAATTTGTGTCAGTAATCTGCAGCCACTTTACCATATTTCTGAATGCTTATGTTCGAACATTGCCAAAGCAAGACTGAGTAAGCGAAATCAGAAGCCACAGGTATTTAGTGGCAAAATGCAGTAAGTGCAGCTTGCTGGAGAATCAGACTAGTCTTGCATACCTCCTAGTGGCTGGCTGAAAACTAGCATTAGCAAATGGAACCAGCACAGTTGCTAGCTGTCTTATGTAGGAAATAGTGCATGAGACTAGATGATCTTGTTAAGGTAAGGAGCACAACAGAATGAAGCAAAAAAAGATAACATTGTTGTGGATGCACAGGCTCAAAGTTCAAACCCCACTGCTCCTGAGTTCCTGGTCCAAAGAGCAGGTTAGTGATGTTAAAAACAGAAAGAACTGCAGGTGCTGTAATTTAGAAACAAAACAGAAGTTGCTGGAAAAGCTTAGCAGGTCTCGCAGCATCTGGGAAGAAAAATCAAACTTAACATTTCAAGTCCACTTCTAAGGAAGGGTCGCTGGACGTGAAACATTAACTCTGATTTCTGTTCACAGATCCTGCCAGACCTGCTGAGCTTTTCCAGCACTTCTGTTTTTGTTAATGAATATGTTAATTTGTTACCAAATATTTTTGTATTGCAAAAATATACTTTATTCTTAAAAATCTTTATGCACATACAGAGTTACTGAAGCAGTTCTGTACAGTCATTGCACACGAAGGGCAAATAAACAGCGGAATTTGGAATTCCCTATAGTTCCAAAAACTCAAGGCATTTCTTACTTTTTTACAATATTTACACATGTGTGAGGTAACGAGAGGGTCAGATAACTGAATGGACCTCCATTGTACTTTGGCTGAAAGTGGTCTTGCCCCACTGTGCCTTGGTGGCAGCTGTCCTAAGCTTTAGTATGTCCCTGGACTTTGGAATATGTCAGTCTGCAATACTTGGTCAAGATCAACCTTTTGCAATGGAAGACCAACAAGTTTTCGATAGACCAAAGAGTGTCGTTCACCAATTTGATGGTCTTCCAGACACAGTCAATATTTGTTTTGGTGTATGTCCCTGGGGAACAGTTCATTGAACAGAGCCCTACAAATTTACAAAATAATATAAAATGCAAAAAAAACATACTTACACAACATGTTTATTACATCAACACATACAATCTCTTCATGCAGCAAGGTTCCACAAATAATGGTGAGATGAATGAGAATCAGTCCATTGAGTGGTGTTTCTTGAAGATCAACTCCCTACTATTATTTTAAAACTTTTTTTTAGCTTTGTTTTAAAATGTTACCAGAACATGCAGATGAGACCTTGGTGTCTCAGCCAAAGAATCATAGAATCCCTACAGTGAATCACAGGCCACACTGACCCTCCAAAGAGCATTCCACACAGACCCAACCTTATCCCTTAGCATTTCCTAAGGCTAACCTGTACATTATCAGACTGTGGGAGGAAACCAGAGCACCCAGAGGATACCTCCACGGACACTGGGAGAATATGCAAACTCCACACAGACAGTCACATGAGGGTGAAATTGAACGTAGGTCCCTGGTGCTGTGAGGCAGCAGTGCTAACCACTGAAACACTGCGCCACCCCAAAATCATTTCAAACAATTCAGTGCTGTCCCTGTGCTACAGAGAGTTTTCAGTATAGATTACAACCTTTATTTTCTCCCCATCAAGTTGACTCAGGAGTCCTTTTAAAATGGCAGGTTGGTTCCAATTCCAGGATTCCCAAGCTCATTCACATAAATTCTAAGTATCAGCAATGATTTTTAAGGATGTAGATGGATTCAAGTTTCAAGCTGGCACCCCAAGCTGGCCAGCTCCATTTTAGAGATGGACATGTCATAGTTCTCTGCAATTTTCAGTGGATTAGGCCAGATCTTTGAAAAGAGTGGTGGTTCATGGCAGCTCAGAGGTGTTGCGGAACAGAGACTGCATTATGAAATCTTTTGAAAGAAAGGTTAAAGAGGTTCTCCTCATGGTCCCCACTCCATTGTCAGACTGAGCCCCTCCATTCACCACCCCCCCCCACCCCCACATGGCTCTAATTCATTCTATGCTAGGCTGTACCCCTCCCACACCATTCTTAGCCCCTCATGCCGTATTGCGCTACTTCCATGCCTATATAGTGTGAAGGGTTTAGATGGAGAGGAATTTGTTAAATGAGTGCAAGAAAATTTTCTGATTCAGTATGTGGATGTACCTATGAGAGAAGGTGCAAAACTTGACTGACTCTTGAGGAATAAGGCAGGGCAGGTGACTGAGGTGTCAGTGGGGGAGCACTTTGGGGCCTGCGACCATAATTCTATTAGTTTTAAAATAGTGATGGAAAAGGATAGACCAGATCTAAAAGTTGAAGTTCTAAATTAGAGAAAGGCCAATTTTGACGGTATTAGGCAAAAACTTTCGAAAGCTGATTGGGGGCAAACGCTTGCAGGAAAAGGGACGGCTGAAAAATGGGAAGCCTTCAGAAATGAGATAATGAGATTCCAGAGACAGTATTTTCCTGTTAGGGTGAAAGGAAAGGCTGGTAGGTACAGGGGATGCTGCATGACTAAAGAAATTGAGGGTTTGGTTAAGAAAAAGAAGGAAGCATATGTCAGGTATAGACAGGATAAATCCTCAGAAGAGTATAAAAGCAGTAGGAGTATACTTAAGAGGGAAATCAGGAGGGCAAAAAGGGGACATGACATAGCTAGGGAGAGAGTAGGGCCTCTCAAAGATCAGCAAGATGGCCTTTGTGTGGAGCCACAGGAGATGGGGGAGATACTAAACAAGCATTTTCTATCATGGAAGATTTTTAATGTAGGGAAATAGATGGTGACATCTTGCAAAATGTCCATATTACAGAGGAGGAAGTACTGGATGCCTTGAAACATATAAAAGTGGATAAATCTCCAGGACCTGATCAGGTGTACCCTAGAACTCTATGAGAAGCTAGGGAAGTGATTGCTGGGCCTCTTGCTGAGATATTTGTATCATCGAGAGTCATAGGTGAGGTGCTGGAATACTGGAGGTTGGCTAACATGGTGCCACTGTTTAAGAAAGGTGGTAAGGACAAGCCAGGGAACTATAGACCAGTGAGCTTGATGTCGGTGGTGAGCAGATTGTTGGAGGGAATCCTGAGGGACAGGATGTACATGTATTTGGAAAGGCAAGGACTGATTAGGGATAGTCAACATGGCTTTGTGCATGGGAAATCATGTCTCACAAACTTGATTGAGTTTTTTGAAGAAGTAACAAAGAAGATTGATGAGGGCAGAGTGGTAGATGTGATCTATATGGACTTCAGTAAGGCTTTCGACAAGGTTCCCCATGGGAGCCTGATAAGCAAGGTTAGATCTCATGGAATGCAGAGAGAACTAGCCATTTGGATACAGAACTGGCTCAAAGGTAGAAGACAGAGGGTGGTTGTGGAGGGAATTTTTCAGACTGGAGGCCTGTGACCAGTGGAGTGCCACAAGGATCGGTGCTGGGTCCACTACTTTTCATCATTCATATAAATGATTTGGTTGTTTTCCTAAGAAGTATAGTTAGTAAGTTTGCAGATGACACCGACATTGGAGGTGTAGTGGACAGCGAAGAAGGTCACCTCAGATTACAACGGGATCTTGATCAAATGGGCCAATGGACTGAGAAGTGGCAGATGGAGTTTAATTCAGATAAATGCGAGGTGCTGCCTTTTGGGAAAGCAATTCTTAGCTGGACTTATACACTTAATGGTAAGGTCCTGGGGAGTGTTGCTGAACAAAGAGACATTGGAGAGAAGTTCATAACTCCTTGAAAGTGGAGTCGCAGGTAGATAGGATAGTGAAGAAGGCATTTGGTATGCTTTCCTTTATTGGTCAGAGTACAGAGTACAGGCATTGGGAGGTCATATTGCGGCTGTACAGAACATTGGTTAGGCCACTTTTGAAATATTGCGTGCAATTCTGGTCTCCTTCCTATTGGAAGGATGTCGTGAAACTTGAAAGGGTTCAGAAAAGATTTACAAGGATGTCGCCAAGTTGGAGGATTTGTGTATTTAGAAAGGGTTGAATAGGCTAGGACTGTTTTCCCTGGAGCGTCGGAAGCTGAAGGGTGACTTTATAGAGGTTTATAAAATCATGAGGGGCATGACAGGATAGGATAAATAGACAAAGTCTTTCCCTGGGGTGGGGGAGTCCAAAACTAGAGGGCATAGGTTTAGAGTGAGAGGAGAAAGATATAAAAGAGACCTAAGGGACATCTTTATGACTCTATGACTGTATATGGGAATAATGATCACTTAACTGACAGTCGGAACCTATTGAATATAATTATTCATTGATAACAAAGTTGGCTGACAGCCTAGTCATCCATTATTCTGTCCCTGCTTGATCGCATTTCTGACTCTGATCTCTGCTGTCAATTTAATTATTTATTTACATAATGAAGAGATTTCATGTTCTTGCAGTTGCAGCTATTGATACTTTAAAGGATCTAGACGATTGTAACTTTTATGAGTTGTAGTGAAAAGGATTTGTTTTCATCAGAGTCGAAAGTTATCAATGAATAATCATTGAAAGTTTTTTTTATACATCTTATTGTCGGTATAATTTTCATTGCTTTTACGCAATGCATAATGAGTGAATACTCATTGAAATGACCTAAGCAGACATGAGGAGTAATAGGCAATGGGTGAGGGGATTGAGGGACCATAAGAGCTGTTTTGGGTGGTAGGTATGAAGTAACATAAATGGGATATGAGTAATGCTTCGGGTTGAGGATTGGAGGGCCTTCTTATTTTTACTGTAACTGGGAGAAAGGCCTCCCACCACCTAAGCAGACATTTTAAACTGACTGATTCCACATTTGCAGCACCTGTGACTGCCTCCAAACATTTTCAGGCATTGGTTGGCCTCACTAAGGCTATCACCCATCCTCCCACTGGGAAAATTCTGTATTTGCAGATGCTGTCCTCCCAAGGCTGCTAAGACTAATTGGGAAATTTCTGGCTCCCACTGTCTGCCTTAAGGATGAAATGGGAGATAGGTACCAATGAGTCATGCGGAGAAAATAATGTTGTGTATTCTTCTTTTCTCTCTGTAGTCGAATCTGTTCTGACTTCTACCACCAAGTTTGTTAAATCAATCCTTTGTACATTTTCCTTCCAATTGACATTTTTAACCTGAAGCTTTTCAGTTCCTCATTTCTTTTTTGTTTCTTACCAAAAAAATATTTCCCACATTTAGTTCTGCAGTTTAGATACTCACCATGCAAACTGAATTTGAAGCACAGATATTTTGTGCCACTTCTTCAAAGTCTTCAGAGTTTTATTGAATATTGATTTAACCTATTCAATGGAAAAATAAGTTGTCTCAGCAGGCTGCTTGTTACAAAAGAAATCTCATTGTCCTTTTTCAATTTAAGCCAGTCTCTAAAGTGTGAGCAAATTCTTTTCCTGTTGCAATACAATCCTCTGAGTAATTTTAGATTAGATTAGATTTTTTAAAATTAGATTAGATTACTTACAGTGTGGAAACAGGCCCTTCTGCCCAACAAGTCCACACCGCCCCACCGAAGCGCAACCCAACCATACCCCTACATCTACCCCTTACCTAACAATACGGGCAATTTAGCATGGCCAATTCACCTGAACTGCACATCTTTGGACTGTGGGAGGAAACCGGAGCACCCGGAGGAAACCCACGCAGACACGGGGAGAATGTGCAAACTCCACACAGTCAGTCGCCTGAGGCGGGAATTGAACCCGGGTCTCTGGTGCTGTGAGGTAGCAGTGCTAACCACTGTGCCACCGTGTTATGCTTTTCAAACAAAAATGCAGCTGAGGCTTACCCATAGTGCTTAGCCAGGCTGAACCTACAAGATTCAGAAATGAACACAACAGCAAATTTTCATGGAAGAAGTGCAAAGAATTGTAGAGACATGTTACAGATAGATCAGAAGGGAGGATATTTATTCATGGAGGTTTCCTGGTTGGCTGTTGTGGTTGTCAGTTGGTCAGCTCAGAATTGTGTAAGTAGGAGGTTTTCTAATGCTGTTTTGGAGGAAGTTATGCATCGTTGAGGAGTATGTATGGGAGGCAGGTGTTCTCAGTTTTACTGTTCACAAATTGCTCCAAATCAGCATCGAACAATGACTTGGTTATGGGTCAAATGATTAGCTAGTAACATGATGAATTTTACGCATCAAAAAGAAGATGTAATTATTTGAAAATAAACTTGAGCATCCAAATCCAAGAAGGGAGAAGAATTGTTTTGGTTTGATGACTACCAGAACATCTCATTTTGTGGCATCAGGCATTTCAGAAAACGTGCCTTAACTTGATGTTTGGCAGATAAATGCTCAGACCCTGACTGGTAGAAAGATAAATCCTGGCACCTTTTTCCAGTTATTTGCTGTGCTGCCACTCGGTTGAGGGTTCTATGAGATTGTTTCATGGAGAACCACTTCACCAAGAATTCAAGATGAATCATGTATTGCTGAGAACTGCTAAATTATTCAAAGTTTTCCTGTTTTGAAAACGATACTGGGAAGCTGCTTGAGGTATTTTATCACATTAAAAAATCTACCATGTTTGCTCTATATTATAGTTTCATTTTTAATAAGTCTGATTTCTTGTTTATATGCTGAGTTATAAAGTCTGTTTGCATATTGTTTGTCTATAATCAGTTGAGATGGGGGGAATGAGTTCCCCTCTTTTTAACCCAGTCTCAGGCAATTGCAATAATGTTTGTTTAATGTGTACTGGCCAACCAGGAAACCTCTATGCTGCAAGAAATCTCTAACTGAAATAGAAATAGGATTTCTATATCATCAAAATCAGGAGAGTTTTGCAACTTGAAGCAATGGTGCACATTTTTGGCTGGGCAAGGCAATACTGCTTTTCAAAGCAGTGAGATTATTACTTTAAGTCTGAGTGGTACTAACTGTTTTTGTTCTGGATCAGTGGTGCTGGAAGAGCACAGCAATTCAGGCAGCATCAGAGGACAGGCAAAATTGACGAGGGCTTTTGCCCGAAACGTCGATTTTGCCTGTCCTCGGATGCTGCCTGAATTGCTGTGCTCTTCCAGCACCACTGATCCAGAATCTGGTTTCCAGCATCTGCAGTCATTGTTTTTACCTCCCTAACTGTTTTTGTGTTAAGCAAAGATTGCCTGACAACAGCCCCTGAAGTGTTTGATCCATGTTCTGCTGCATACTGACAGAAGCATTCAGCACCTGCAATCTGCAATCACATCTCTCTCTCCCCTTCTTTCTCTATGTGGATGAAAAGATGGAAAAATCAAGAAAGCTTAAAAGAAGGAATTCTGACAAGAAATAATATAGGTCCATCTGATCAATGATCAAAGTGAAGAATAGCCACTGCCATACGGACATTATCTGCGTCACATTATCAAAATAAACGGTGGTAGACAATTTAACCCACAATTCTGATCTTGACTTTTGATTTTCAGAATTTTGTCCCATATCTATATCATTTTCCACATATAATATTGGTGTCAAACCAGTTGTCTTTTGTCTGTTATAATCAAGAATATGTTTCCATCTATTTTTGAGGTTTTTAAGGGGTGTAGTAAAATAGGGATCTTTACCTTTCTCTGCTATTTATTAAAATTAACTAAATTATTTTCTGTTATTGACAAACCTGGTGTGAATTGATTTCAGCCTGAAAAGCAGTATGCCAGGCAAATTAATTATCTTGACCTCATCAGGATTTTATACATTTTGTGAGGGCTTGAGGAACAGACAGCTATGACTCTTCTTCAGCACTGAAGAGAGCAGAGAAGTGATGGTTTTCATATTATTGACAAAGAGGGAGGAGGAGTGTGTGAGTGTACTACATGGTGAGGCTATCCCGAATAAAAGGTAAAGAGTGCTCATGCTAGTAGAGAGATATAGATATAAAATGGGTGTTAATGGTATATGTCAATAGTATAAAATAGGTCTGCTTTGCTAATGACAAACCCACACAAACAAGCAACTGAAGGCATGAATGGGCTATAATCAAAATAGAGAATAGCATTTATGCTCTGAAATTGTTGAGCCCAATATTGAGCCCTGAGGAATATAAAGTGCTTAAATGTGTACTCCATGAGAATTTCCACTGGTGAACAGGCCGTCTCTGGTCTTATTGTAGTGAAAATTGGCTGTGAGATTTAGAAAGTGTTTCTTTGTTTTGGTTCATCTCAACTGTATTAATCAGTTTGGGGTCAGTCTATGTCTGGAAGCAGCTCCCTCACTAAACCTTCAGTCGCTGAAAGCATCAATTCTCTTTCTCTCTCTTCTGTGTGTGAAGTAAAGTAAAAGCCCCAGCAGCTAAACACTCTCTTTCTGAAATCCTGTTGTTAACATGAAAAGGGACAAAAAGACCTTCAGAGGCACTGAAGGACATTCTCAACCAGTAAATGAAGAAGTGAGAATTGGTTTACCCACAACCTTGCGTCTTCAACAAAGTGTCACAAGGATTGGAAGAAATCAAAACATACTGAAAGAAGGCAACTCATCATGTGATCTGGACTGGTGCCAAAATTTGAAAGGTGGCATTGATCAGGGATAGTCAGCAAGGATTTGTTAGAGGGAGGTACTGTCTGACTAATTTAAGTTTTTTTTAATGTTGGCTAAATATATTGATAAGGGTAGTGCACCTAATGTGGTTTCTATGAGCTTCAGTAAGGCCTTTGACAAGGTCCCACATGGAAGACTGGTCCAAAAGGTAAGAGTCCATGGAATTCAAGGCAGGTTGGCAAGCTGGATCCAAAATTGGCTTACAAATAGGAGGCAAAGGGTGGTGGTGGTGGAGAGTTGTTTTTGTGATTGGAACCCTGTAGTCAAAGGGTGTACCAAAAGGATTGGTGCTGGGACCCTTGCTGTCTGTTGACAACTTTGATGTGAATGTAGAAGATATAATGAATAAGTTTGCACATGACACAAACATTGATGATAGTGTAGAGAAAGGGCTGAGGCTACAGTCTGATATTGATCAGCTGGTAAACTGGGCAGAGCAATGGCAGATGAAATTTAATCCCAATAAGTGCAACGTGATGCATTTTGAGCTGTCTAATCAGGAAAGGATATACACAATATATGATAATCCCTAGGAAGTACTGAGGAACAAGGGGAGCTTGATATATAGGTCCATAGATCCCTAAAGAAGTCAGCACAGGTAGACAGAGTGGTGAAGAAGACAAATGGGGGTGGCACGGTGGCACAGTGGTTAGGGGTGGCACGGTGGCACAGTGGTTAGCACTGCTGCCTCACAGTGCTAGAGACGGGTTCAATTCCCGTCTCAGGCGACTGACTGTGTGGAGTTTGCACATTCTCCCCGTGTCTGCGTGGGTTTCCTCCGGATGCTCCGGTTTCCTCCCACAATCCAAAAATGTGCAGGTTAGGTGAATTGGCCATGCTAAATTGCCCGTACTGTTAGGTGAAGGGGTAAGTGTAGGAGAATAGGCCTGGGTGGGTTGCACTTTGGCGGGTCGGTGTGGACTTGTTGGGCCGAAGGGCCTGTTTCCACACTGTAAGTAATCTAAAAAATTTTTGTGGGCGGCACGGTGGCACAGTGGTTAGCACTGTTGCTTCACAGCGCCAGAGACCCGGGTTCAATTCCCGACTCAGGCGACTGACTGTGTGGAGTTTGCACGTTCTCCCCGTGTCTGCGTGGGTTTCCTCCGGGTGCTCCGGTTTCCTCCCACAGTCCAAAGATGTGCAGGGTCAGGTGAATTGGCCATGCTAAAATTGCCCGTAGTGTTAGGTAAGGGGTAAATGTAGGGGTATGGGCGGGTTGCGCTTCGGCGGGTCAGTGTGGACTTGTTGGGCCGAAGGGCCTGTTTCCACATTGTAATGTAATCTAAAAATGGGATATTCGCCTTCATTAGCTGGGGCATAGACTACAGAAGCAAGGAAGTCTTGTTGCAACATTATAAATGTTATAGACCAGACCAAACCTCCTCAATAGGTATAAAGGAGATAGCCTAGACCCTAACTTTTATCTTATTTAAAAGCAAGTGTAAAGCATTGTGTTCCAGATATAATTTGATTGGTCAAACAACTAGGCATTAAGCAAACACTTTATTCCTATACCACAGGTAAAATACAAACAAAAAAACATTGGAATAATCAAAGTAGTTAACAAAATAATATAGATTTTAATTACTACTCATCAATTGTTCCAATATAGCAGCAGCCCATTAACACATTCTTAGCAAAGGTAGCTTCAGCAAAACAGATTTCCCTCACTTGCTATCTTTTCCAGTCCAGGAGAAAGGAACACCCACAAAATGAGTCTAGCAATAGAGAGAGAGACATCAGGCTTTTTGCAGCAATAGAAAGAGAATTGTATCTAGCAGCTTCAACTCCAAAAGCTTCAACTTCAACAACTGAAAGCAAAACCTAAAACTCTGGATGTATGTAAGCCTGACTCCATCCACTCATGGTTCTTTTGTCTAATTCAAAAAAAAACTACTTAATGTGCTTTCCCTGGAATAGACAGCTTGGTACCAAGTTCATAACATCCCCCTTCAAGAGAAACAGAACAGAACAAATCTCTCTTAAAGTCACATATCATCACATAAAACATTGGCTGGGCCAGATGGAATACCGTGTGCATTTCTGGTCGCCACCCTATTGGAACAATGTGACTGCACTGCAGAGGGTGCAGAGGAGATTCACTAGAATCTACAACCCCTACCGTCGGGGAAAAGGTACAGAAGCCTGAACACATGCACCAGCCGGTTTCAAAACAGTTTCTATCCTACTGTTGTTACAATAGTGAATGGACTCACAAACTCTTAACATTCGCCTGTACCTGTGTTTTTGTTTTTGCTGCTGCTTATTTATTATTTACTTATCTATGCTACTTAACTCTGTGATCTGCCTGTATTGCTCGCAAGACAAAACTTTTCACTGTGCCTCGGTACACGTGACAATAAATTCAATTCAATTCAATGTTGCTTGGGATGAAAAGTTTCAGTTATGAGGAGCGACTGGATATGCTGGGTTTGTTTTCCTTGCAACAAAGGAGGCTGAGGGGGTGTCTGATTGAGATATACAAAATTCTGAGAGGCGTAGATAAGGTAGATCATGAGAATCTTTTCCCCATGACAAGTGTGTCTACGACCAGAGGGCATAAGTTTAAGATGAGGAATAAATGGTTTCGAGGAGATCTAAGGAAAATCTTTTTCACTCAGAGGGTGGTAAAAATATGGAATCTGCTGCCTGAGATAATGGTGGAGGCATGTACTTGGACAACATTGTGCGCGGCACGGTGGCACAGTGGTTAGCACTGCTGCCTCACAGCGCCAGAGACCCGGGTTCAATTCCCGACTCAGACGACTGACTGTGTGGAGTTTGCACACTCTCCCCGTGTCTGCGTGGGTTTCCTCCGGGTGCTCCGGTTTCCTCCCACAGTCCAAAAGATGTGCGGGTCAGGTGAATTGGCCATGCTAAATTGCCCATAGTGTTAGGTTAAAGGGGTAAATGTAGGGGTATGGGTGGGTTGCGCTTCGGCGGGTCAGTGTGGACTTGTTGGGCCGAAGGGCCTGTTTCCACACTGTAAGTAATCTAATCTAATCTGTAAGTAATCT
Organism: Chiloscyllium plagiosum; assembly: GCF_004010195.1. Lineage (NCBI taxonomy): Eukaryota > Metazoa > Chordata > Chondrichthyes > Orectolobiformes > Hemiscylliidae > Chiloscyllium > Chiloscyllium plagiosum. The sequence continues at coordinate 22,049,300 of NC_057718.1, read as the reverse complement.
AATCATTTAAGCACCTATGAGCACTTAAAATGACAGGGCACATAGGTTATGGATCAATGCAGCTAAATGGGGTAATATAATTTGGTGTTTGTTGGTTACCACAGACATGAGGACCAAAGGGTCTGTTTATATGCTGCATGACTCTGACTTTGTGATTTTTCTTTCCTATTCTCATGATATTTGTCTTGTCTTGACCCTTTGGGTTTCTGTCCGTACATGTATAGGAATTTTCAGGAATGGGTTTAATTTTTAGACCGAGAGATTGACAATCCAATTTGTCCATTTTTTGCTGTTGTTTAAAAAACTTGATTACACTAGCTTTTTTTATATAATGCAAAACAATCTGGTGTGCATTTTCTTTTTACTTGAATAACACAGTGAGGTTATAATTCAGACCCAGGAAATAGTTGGGCTTGATTTCCAACATGCTACCCCAGAGTAGGAGAGTCCAAAAGAAATCTTGGAAAATAACCGAGAAACTAAAGAGAGTGCAGTAAATCCCTACGAGCATGGCATAACTTGGTTTTGTCCAAGAAAATTTAAAGAATTCTCAAGAACCTCTAACCAAGAAAGAGATTCACAATTGAAATTAAAATTTTTATTATGAGATGTCATGTTAACTAATAGTGCTTAATCTTTCTCTTTTGTCAGTTTTCTTTTCTTCCCTTTTTTAAAATGTGAAATTCTGTTGAGTTGAGTTTTAACTAATAACTGAGGATTTGATTATTGTTAAAGCTCTGCAGCATTTATAACTACAAGAGGAAAGTTTGATTTTCATTACACGTGGTTAGGATTCAGAACATACTGATGAGAAGGTGTGGATACAGATTCAAAAGTAACCTTTAGAAGGTATTTATATAAACACTTGAAGAAAAACCTGCAGGAATAGAGAGACAGAGCAGGAGAGTGAAATTGACTGAACAGCTATTTGAAATGTCTTGCACAGATCTGATGTACAAGGCTTCCTTTGATATTGCTCTATTCTCCAATTCATAGCACAGTGAGTTTATCAGAGCATAAGTGATTTTCAAACCAAAAATGCTACTTTCCAGATCATTTAAAAAGGGTCAATTACTCACTCACTTGGTTCTCACACAAATTCAATGACTTACTGACCCCATCAATTGTAGTAGGATTGTTGAAGCTCACTTTGTGGAAGGAGGTCAATTAACCTTTTTGTTCATTAAGTAAGGAATTCAGTCAAACATGGTGTGCTTTTAACAAATATGTACTGACTGTCCCTCATTAAATAAGCATTCTCCATTTTGTCTTTGGAAATCATCTAATTTTCATAATTATGCATGACACTTTTGCCACAGACAGGAGCGGAGTCAACAAAAAAAACACTGCTCAAGAAGAGAGAAGGATAAACTGAGCATCTACAGGCAAGTTAATCATGTCATATGTGGTCAATGTATTAGAATCCATTATTTTAAGTAAAATTAGTGAAGATTTAGAAATGTGTAGATTGATCAACACGGATTTGTTAAAGACAAGCTACTTATGATGATAGTTGACAATATGAAGATAGTTTGGTAAGGTTAAAAATGATGTATATGTAGATTTTTAGATAGAACTCAAGAAGTTGTCTCACAAGAGGCATGTGCAGAAACAAATTTATGTCACGTAGCAACATTAGTAGAAAATTTGCATTAAGCAACTTGGAAAGATCCAGATGAAAAGGAGTTTAGGGTGTAGTTACTTTCACTGCCATGAGCAAAGTTTGACCATGTGGTCAAGTAGACTGCAGATCTTGTTGCAGAGGGCTGCAGACATCTATCATAGCCAGTCTGAAGCAGCACAAGTTCCTCTTTCAATACTCCTCAGACAAATTACCTTAAATAATCATTTCATCCATCAAATGCTCACAGTGAAGTGGGATATTGATAGCTTTGTATTGTAAAAATTTTTTTTATATAGATATTTTTATTAGAAATTTAACATTTTTACAAGTTTACAAAAATAAACAAAACTCTCAAATATAAACATTGATATACAATTAAATCAAATATACAATAGCCAAAATTTAACAAGAGAAAAGAAAAAAAAATACCGAAAAAGACAAAAAAACAAAACTCAACTATCTACTAATCTAACCTACAACTAACCAGAGTGTATATTTAAGTCTCTTACATGCTCGGAATGTATTAACATCAAATGTAATAAAACCCGTATTCATGCGGGATTCCTCTCCTAAGCGGCCCCGGACCAGCCAGGTTTGTAATCTCAATTAAATAAAAGCCTTTGTCACGATAGCCGAAATATCTGTATTTATATAATTCAAGAAGGGCTGCCATATTTTATAAAATAATTCGGTCTTTCAGTCTTTCGGTGCACCATATTTGTAAGGAAGTCAAGGGGAATACATTCCATAATTAATCTGTGCCAATTTGAAAGTCCAGGGGGGCCCTCAGCCACACAGTTCACCAAAATATTTTTCCTTGCACAGAAAGAAAGAATAGAAAATAGTCTCTTCCCGTACATGTCCAGGGAGGGAAAGTTCGAAAAGCCCAAAAGGAGAGATACAGGGTCCACTTTAATTTCCGTTCCTAAAATTTCTGTCAGGGTACTTGCTACTTTAGTCCAATATCTACGGACCTTATGACAGGTCCATAAGCAATGTACAAGAGTGCCCACCTCTATTTTGCATTTAGGACACATTGGAGATGCTCCTGCCTTAAATTTTGCCAATCGAACCGGTGCTATATGGGCCCTATGAAGTATCTTCAGCTGGATAGCCTGGGCTCTGTTACA